>NC_053441.1:27175833-27478333 GCF_007990345.1 Gossypium hirsutum
TATGTAAAACAGACATTATATAATGTTTGTAAAGACCCATTTATGCCCGGGCCCGAAACCAGTTAAAAGTCCATAATAAAACAAATGTCCATTTACAAACCCAAAATGCCAACCCAAAATTAAATTTGTAATGGCCCAAATTTGAGGTTATCGGAACAGTGGTTTCGGGACCACAAATCCGATGAGAAAAATTTTATTTTTCTTATATTTTTATGGTCTACAATTTCACAAAATGATTTTTTTGAAAATTTCGTTCGAAAATTTCGACGTTTGGGCACTCAATTTAGTCAAAAGGACTAAATTGTAAAAAGTACAAAAGTTGAGTTCTACATGTTAGAGGTGTCCAATTGTTATGAAACTTTAAATTGGAGGTACTTATATGGTAATTATATCATTGGTAACTTGGTAGACAAAAATGGACATGAGATAAGTGAAATAGAAAATTTTTAAGTTAGGGGTAATTTGGTAATCTAGTAATTAAAATGAATTAAAAGGGAAAAAGATGGCAAAAATCATCATCTTCTTCATATGAACGAAATCAGCAAGGGGGGAAGCCATAGTTAGGGTTTTCAAGCTTCCAAGCTCCATAGTAAGTGATCCCAAGCCCCGTTTTTAATGCTCTTTACGTTTTTTAGATCCCGGTAGCTTAATTTAGCTTATTCTAGCAATAATTTAACCTAGGGTTTATATTTGGAAAAATACCCATAGGTGAAAAGTGTTTATTTTGATGTTTTATGATAGAATATGAAGCTAGAAATTATGTTAAACAACTTTTGCTAAGCGATTTTAAGTGAAAACGAGTAAAACGACATAATCGGTAAAAATACCTAATGTTCATAAGTACATGTTAGAGTGGGAATTTGATGTTGCCATAGAAGGGAAAAATGTTCAGAATGTTATAAAACATAAGAATAAGAGATGAAGTTTAATTTCCGAGCCTTGGGGCAAAAATGTAATTATGTAAAAGTTTAGGGGCAAAATTGTAATTTTGAAAAAGTTAGAGTCGAGGGCTGTTTTGATGAATGTGATTATTAAATAAGTTAAATTTACTATTTTAGATCAAGAAGTACGAAACTCGAGGTTAGACAAAGGGAAGAATAAAGTTGAAGACTAAGTTGGTGAATTTGGCTATAATTGGTACCGAGGTAAGTTTACGGTAAATAAATGCAATATTTCAATATTTATTATTAATGCTGTTAATTTCCAGAAATTATGAATTTATTTATGAATTTATTTGATGATGATCCAAGCATGAAATGATAGAGAATTAAAATTTAAAAGTCTCGTTGATACATAAGGATGGTACTGGATACGAATGTCATGACATTTGGGTAAAGAGATCCCATGTAAGACCATGTCTGGGACATGACATTGGCATCCTTAAGATCATGAGAGGTCCCCTGTAAGACCATGTCTGGGACATGGCATGGGCACCGAGACAAGAGGTCCCATGTAAGACCATGTCTGGGACATGGCGTTGGCACCGAGATGAGAGGTCCCCTATAAGACCATGTCTAGGACATGGCATGGGCACCAACATGAGAACATCCCATGTAAGACCATGTCTGGGACATGGCTTTGGCATGTTATTATCAGAAGAGACCCGAGTATCCTTATTATTCCAATGTAGCTCAACGGGCTTGTAAACGAATCATGTTCATGAAAGTTCAATTTAAAGCATAAATGGCAAGCTCAGGTAAGTTGTAAGACTTAAGAATTTATTATACTATCAATTGATGTTCAACGATGCAGCAAGAGTTGAGTAAGTTATGCACACAAGTATTCTAAGTAAACAAGTAAGAGAACTAGTATGAGATTAACTAAAGAGTAAACTAGAGATATAGACATTGAGTTTAATTATTTAAGTTAAATATTGTTATTTATTTGCTAGTAAACTTACTAAGCTTTATGCTTACGTCTTTTATTTCTCTTTCTCTTATAGTATTACAAGGCTACTTCAAGGATCCTAAAAAAGTCGGAGATCGTCCACTCTATCAACCACAACTGCTCGGTATTTTATGTCGAAACACGTTTGAGTTATGGCATGTATAGGGATTTAGTTATTTTGTATGTTTGTAATGATGATTTTGCTAATGAGTGATGTGTAAGTATTTGATGATGAATGGTTATTAAAATGATTAAGGATGAAGGTATTTGTTGTTATGAAAGATTAGGTGATAAATTATGCATGGAAATCATGAAAGGATAAAATTTTGCAAAGAAACAGAATTCAGGCAGCACAGTGACGTGAATTTGAAAAATCACCTAAGATAGTATAAAATGAATTAGATGGTGAATGATATATGGAATTAAAGCTTGTTTAGTCTATTTTCATGGAAAAATAACGGTGTAGAAAAAAGAAATTTATATTTTAAGATATGTGAATTTTAGTAAGATAGGGTCAGAACTGTTTTTGGAGTCCCCTGTTCTGAGTTTAGAAAATAATTAAAAATTGTACAAAAATGGTTATGAGTTGAAATTTACATGCTTAGATTTATTAATGAGTCTATTTTCTGTAGAAACAAGTAAGAACTTCATATGAAAATCCTACAGTGATAAAACTTATTTTTAGTGACTAGAGGTCAGGGCAGTCAGGTGGTGAAACAAGGGAGACTTTAACTAATAAAATATACTAATTTTCTGAACCAAAAATTCTAAAAATTTTATGGTGAGTAGATATATGAGTCTAGTTTCAGGGAAAATTTACGGAATTAAATTTCGAGTTCTGTAGCTCAAGTTATAATTAATTTAGTAACTGCTGCGCGATTGGACAGATTTGCTGCGAATAATGAAATAAATTTTCAAACCTAGTTTTTATGCTCCGAATTGGTAAGATAAGCTAAGTAATGTCTCGTGCTCGACTCCGGAAACGGTCTCGGGTAAGGGGTGTTACATTTTGTTGGTATCAGAGCAGGTTTACTCGGTATGAATAAGTGTCTACCTATACATGCCATACTTATATATTTTGATAGTGTGACGACTCCTGACGATTTTAAAATGTTTTCTTTTATAGTTATGGATCCTGAACGAGCTAGTACAGATGAAGTAGAAAGTAATGCGCCTGCTTCCGCAGAAGGGACGACGCCACTAGGTGTTAATGTTACTGAAAGACCTACATCAGTTAGATAGGGAGGAGGAGCTAGAAAAGCCTTCTTCCAAGCCATGAATGATTGGTTTGCCGAGTTCGTTCGTACGAATCCGGCTATAAGACCTCCACCCCCTCAAGAATCACAGGTTCCCCATGTAGCTTCCCCAGTTGCAGGTATAGTTATCAGGGAGAGACCACCTGTTGATAAGATTAGGAAGCAAGGGGCTGAGGAATTTCGGGCTACAAAAGATGATGATGCAAAAAAAGCAAAATTTTGGCTCGAAAACACCATTAGAGTTTTTGAAGAATTATCTTGTACACCGGAAGAATGTATGAAGTGTGTGATTTCACTTCTTCGAGATTCAGCCTACCATTGGTGGAAGACCCTTGTGTCAGTAGTACCAAGTGAGAGGGTTACATGGGATTTCTTTCAGGAGAAGTTCCGAAAGAAGTACATCAGCCAGAGATTTATAGATCAGAAAAGGAAGGAGTTTCTTGAGCTAAAACAAGGTAAGATGTCCGTGACTGAATATGAACGCGAATTTGTCAGACTTAGTAAGTATGCTCGGGAATTTGTATCCACCGAAGCCAACATGTGCAAGAGATTTGAAGATGGGCTTAATGATGACATCCGACTATCAGTGAGTGTATTGGAAATCAGAGAGTTTGTTGTTCTGGTAGAAAGAGCTTGTAAAGTAGAAGACTTGTTAAAAGAAAAAGAGAAGAGCAAAGCTGAAGTTGGAGCGCAGGATACAAAGAAGAGGCAAATGAGTAAATCATTTCAGTCTACATCTAAGAGGCCCAGGGAGCTCTCTAGCGGATCATATTTTCCAGCTAGATATTCTGGCCGAAGCAGAGGTAAAAGATTCGAGGGTTTTAGAGCTCAAACCACTACAGTTGCAAGTATAGGCAGTACTCGACCTCCTAGGCCTGAATGTTCTCAATGTGGGAGACGTCACCCCGGAGAGTGTAGAGCAGGTGAAAATGTTTGTTTTAGATGTGGAGCATCCGATCACTTTATTCGGGATTGTCCTGAAACAACTAAAAGAGAAGAAGTAACGAGTGCGAGATCAGGTAATGCTCCTACCAAAGATAGACCGCAGAGAAACCCAAGAGTGGGGGCGAGTAATAGGAGTGCATCCAGAGATTCAGCAGCGAGATCAAATGTTAGAGCACCCACGAGAACATATGCTATTCGTGCTCGTGAAGAGGCGTCCTCTCCTGATATAATTACGGGTACATTTTCTCTTTATGACACTAATGTTATTGCATTAATTGATCCTGGCTCTACACATTCATATATATGCACGAAATTAGTATTTGTTAAAAAATTTTCTGTTGAACCTACTGAATTTGTGGTTAAAGTCTCGAACCCCCTAGGCCAGTTTGTGATAGTGGATAAAGTTTGTAAAAATTGTCCACTGATGGTAAAAGGTATTTGTTTCCCGGTTGACTTGATGTTATTGCCTTTTGATGAGTTTGATGTGATATTGGGCATGGATTGGTTAACTCAGCATGATGCAGTAGTAAACTGTAGACAAAAATATGTTGTGTTGAAATGCCAGAATGGAGAATTACTTTGGGTTAAATCTAATCAAACAAAGGGATTATCCGATATGATTTCAGTTATGACAGCTCAGAGGTGTGTTAGAAAAGGGTATGATGTTTATTTGGCGTATGTGTTGGATACTAAGGTATCTGAGTCAAAGATACAGGCAGTGCCAGTTGTATGTGAATTTTCTGATGTATTTCCAGAGGAGTTACCAGGGTTGCCACCAGAAAGAGAAGTGGAATTTTCTATAGATCTGATTCCGGGAACTGCCCCAATTTCCATAGCTCCGTATCGTATGGCTCCTACAGAATTAAAGGAGTTAAAGACATAGTTGCAAGAACTTGTTGACAGGGGTTTTGTTCGACCGAGTCATTCACCTTGGGGTGCTCTAGTTCTGTTTGTGAAAAAGAAAGACGGGTCTTTGAGATTGTGTATTGACTATCGGCAACTTAATAAGGTAACTATAAAGAATAAGTACCTGTTGCCTCGAATTGATGACTTATTTGATCAGCTGAAAGGTGCCACAATATTCTCGAAAATTGATCTCTGATCGGGTTATTATCAGTTACGGGTAAAAGAGCAATATGTGCCAAAGACAGCTTTGAGAACCAGGTATGGACATTATGAGTTTCTGGTTATGCCGTTTGGGCTGACTAATGCACCTGCAGTATTCATGGATTTGATGAACCGGATATTCAGACCGTATCTAGATAGGTTTGTAGTAGTTTTCATTGATGACATTCTAGTTAATTCACGAGATGAAAATGAGCATGCAAAACATTTGAGAATAGTGTTGCAAATTCTGCGTGAAAAGAAGCTTTATGCTAAATTCAGTAAATGTGAATTTTGGCTTCGAGAGGTAGGTTTTCTCGGACATATTGTATCCGCAGAAGGCATCAGGGTAGATCCGAGTAAAATTTCAGCTATTGTTAATTGGAGTCCACCGAAGAATGTATCTGAAGTTAGAAGTTTCTTGGGTTTAGCTGGTTATTATCGGAGATTTGTACAGGGGTTTTCTATGATAGCTTCTCCGATGACCCGTTTATTACAGAAAGATGTTAAATTTGAATGGACAGATAAATGCCAGCAAAGTTTTGATCGATTGAAGGAGTTATTGACGAAAGCACCTGTGTTGGTACAGCCTGAATCGGGTAAGGAATTTATTATTTATAGTGATGCATCATTAAATGGTTTGGGTTGTGTCTTGATGCAAGAAGATAAAGTAATAGCCTCTGCTTCAAGACAACTTAAGCCACATGAAAGAAACTACCCGGTACATGATCTCGAGTTAGCTGCTATTGTATTTGCATTGAAAATATGGCGGCATTATTTGTATGGTGAAAAGTGTCATATTTATACTGATCACAAAAGCTTGAAATATTTGATGACACAGAAAGATTTGAATTTGAGACAACGCAGGTGGCTTGAATTGATAAAGGATTATGATTTGGTTATTGATTACCATCCGGGTAAGGCTAACGTGGTAGCTGATGCTTTGAGCCGAAAATCTCTGTTTGCTTTAAGAGCTATGAATGCCCGGTTGTCACTGACTGATGATGGTTCAATCATAGCTGAAATGAGAGCTAAATCAATATTTCGTGAACAAATTTGTGAAGCTCAGAAAAATGATGAGAAGTTACAGACTAAACGGGTACATTGTGAATCCGGTAATGATTCAGAATTTCAGATTGAGACTGATGGTTGTTTATTATTCAGAGGCAGAGTATGTGTACCGAAAAATTCCGAGCTTATACAGAAGATCCTACATGAAGCCCACAGTGGTACTATGTCTGTACATTCGGGGAGTAATAAAATGTATAATGATTTGAAAAAGATGTATTGGTGGCCGGGTATGAAACGTGATATCTCTGAGTTTGTATCAAGATGTTTAGTTTGTCAACAAGTTAAAGCAGAACATCAGGTACCTTCGGGGTTACTTCAGCCAATCACTATACCAGAATGGAAATGGGAAAGAGTCACTATGGATTTTGTATCTGGGTTACCGTTATCACCGAGGAAGAAAGATGCCATTTGGGTAGTTGTCGACCGATTGACAAAATCTGCGCATTTTATTCCGGTATGTATGGATTATTCTTTAGATAAATTGGCTGAATTGTATATATCTGAGATTGTCAGACTACAGGGAGTGCCTATCTCCATTATATCAGATAGAGACCCCCGATTTACGTCTCGTTTCTCAGACAAATTACAAAAAGCTTTGGGTACTCAGTTGCATTTCAGTACTGCATTTCATCCTCAGACAGATGGCCAATTTGAGCGTGTAATTCAGGTATTGGAAGATATGCTCCGATGTTGTGTATTAGAATTTCAAGGTAATTGGGAAAGGTATCTACCTTTAATTGAATTTGCTTATAATAACAGTTATCAGTCCAGTATTAAAATGGCTCCGTATGAAGCTTTGTATGGTAGAAAATGTAGAACACCATTATATTGGACAGAGCTTAGTGAAAAGAAGATACACGGGGTTGATTTAATCCGGGAAACAGAAGAAAAAGTAAGGCTGATTCGAGATAGTCTAAAAGCAGCTTCCGACCGTCAGAAGTCATATGCCGATCTTAAACGAAGGGAGATTGAATTTCAGGTGGGTGATAAAGTATTCTTAAAAGTGTCTCCTTGGAAGAAAGTTCTCCGGTTCGGTCGAAAGGGTAAATTGAGTCCAAGATTTATCGGACCATATGAGATTATAGAAAGAATTGGACCAGTTGCTTACCGATTGGCTTTACCACCGGAACTCGACAAAATTCATAATGTATTTCACGTATCTATGCTACGACGGTATCGATCAGATCCTTCACATGTTATTACTCCAACAGAAGTAGAAAATTCAGCCGGATATGACTTATAATGAAGAACCGGTTAAAGTATTAGTACGAGAAACAAAGGAGCTTAGAAACAAAAAGGTAAATCTGGTGAAAGTGCTATGGCAAAAGCACGGGATTGAGGAAGCAACATGGGAACCGGAAGAGACAATGAGGAAGCAATACCCGAATCTCTTTACTGGTAAGATTTTCGAGGACGAAAATCCTAAAAAGGGGAGAGAGTTGTAATGGCCCAAATTTGAGGTTATCGGAACAGTGGTTTCGGGACCACAAATCCGATGAGAAAAAATTTTATTTTTCTTATATTTTTATGGTCTACAATTTCACAAAATGATTTTTTTGAAAATTTCGTTCGAAAATTTCGACGTTTGGGCACTCAATTTAGTCAAAAGGACTAAATTGTAAAAAGTGCAAAAGTTGAGTTCTACATGTTAGAGGTGTCCAATTGTTATGAAACTTTAAATTGGAGGTCCTTATATGGTAATTATATCATTGGTAACTTGGTAGACAAAAATGGACATGAGATAAGTGAAATAGAAAATTTTTAAGTTAGGGGCAATTTGGTAATCTAGTAATTAAAATGAATTAAAAGGGAAAAAGATGGCAAAAATCATCATCTTCTTCATATGAACGAAATCAGCAAGGGGGGAAGCCATAGTTAGGGTTTTCAAGCTTCCAAGCTCCATAGTAAGTGATCCCAAGCCCCGTTTTTAATGTTCTTTACGTTTTTTAGATCCCGGTAGCTTAATTTAGCTTATTCTAGCAATAATTTAACCTAGGGTTTATATTTGGAAAAATACCCATAGGTGAAAAGTGTTTATTTTGATGTTTTATGATAGAATATGAAGCTAGAAATTATGTTAAACAACTTTTGCTAAGCGATTTTAAGTGAAAACGAGTAAAACGACATAATCGGTAAAAATACCTAATGTTCATAAGTACATGTTAGAGTGTGAATTTGATGTTGCCATAGAAGGGAAAAATGTTCAGAATGTTATAAAACATAAGAATAAGAGATGAAGTTTAATTTCCGAGCCTTGGGGCAAAAATGTAATTATGTAAAAGTTTAGGGGAAAAATTGTAATTTTGAAAAAGTTAGAGTCGAGGGCTGTTTTGATGAATGTGATTATTAAATAAGTTAAATTTACTATTTTAGATCAAGAAGTACGAAACTCGAGGTTAGACAAAGGGAAGAATAAAGTTGAAGACTAAGTTGGTGAATTTGGCTATAATTGGTACCGAGGTAAGTTTACGGTAAATAAATGCAATATTTCAATATTTATTATTAATGCTGTTAATTTCCAGAAATTATGAATTTATTTTATGAATTTATTTGATGATGATCCAAGCATGAAATGATAGAGAATTAAAATTTAAAAGTCTCGTTGATACATAAGGATGGTACTGGATACGAATGTCATGACATTTGGGTAAAGAGATCCCATGTAAGACCATGTCTGGGACATGACATTGGCATCCTTAAGATCATGAGAGGTCCCCTGTAAGACCATGTCTGGGACATGGCATGGGCACCGAGACAAGAGGTCCCATGTAAGACCATGTCTGGGACATGGCGTTGGCACCGAGATGAGAGGTCCCCTATAAGACCATGTCTAGGACATGGCATGGGCACCAACATGAGAACATCCCATGTAAGACCATGTCTGGGACATGGCTTTGGCATGTTATTATCAGAAAAGACCCGAGTATCCTTATTATTCCAATGTAGCTCAACGGGCTTGTAAACGAATCATGTTCATGAAAGTTCAGTTTAAAGCATAAATGGCAAGCTCAGGTAAGTTGTAAGACTTAAGAATTTATTATACTATCAATTGATGTTCAACGATGCAGCAAGAGTTGAGTAAGTTATGCACACAAGTATTCTAAGTAAACAAGTAAGAGAACTAGTATGAGATTAACTAAAGAGTAAACTAGAGATATAGACATTGAGTTTAATTATTTAAGTTAAATATTGTTATTTATTTGCTAGTAAACTTACTAAGCTTTATGCTTACGTCTTTTATTTCTCTTTCTCTTATAGTATTACAAGGCTACTTCAAGGATCCTAAAAAAGTCGGAGATCGTCCACTCTATCAACCACAACTGCTCGGTATTTTATGTCGAAACACGTTTGAGTTATGGCATGTATAGGGATTTAGTTATTTTGTATGTTTGTAATGATGATTTTGCTAATGAGTGATGTGTAAGTATTTGATGATGAATGGTTATTAAAATGATTAAGGATGAAGGTGTTTGTTGTTATGAAAGATTAGGTGATAAATTATGCATGGAAATCATGAAAGGATAAAATTTTGCAAAGAAACAGAATTCAGGCAGCACAGTGACGTGAATTTGAAAAATAACCCAAGATAGTATAAAATGAATTAGAGGGTGAATGATATATGGAATTAAAGCTTGTTGAGTCTATTTTCATGGAAAAATAACGGTGTAGAAAAAGGAAATTTATATTTTAAGATATGTGAATTTTAGTAAGATAGGGTCAGAACTGTTTTTGGAGTCCCCTGTTCTGAGTTTAGAAAATAATTACAAATTGTACAAAAATGGTTATGAGTTGAAATTTACATTCTTAGATTTCTTAATGAGTCTATTTTCTGTAGAAACAAGTAAGAACTTCATATGAAAATCCTACAGTGTGAAAACTTATTTTTAGTGACTAGAGGTCAGGGCAGTCAGGTGGTGAAACAGGGGAGACTTTAACTAATAAACTGTACTAATTTGCTGAACCAAAAATTCTAAACATTTTATAGTGAGTAGATATATGAGTCTAGTTTCAGGGAAAATTTACGGAATTAAATTTCGAGTTCTGTAGCTCAAGTTATAATTAATTTAGTAACTGCTGCGCGATTGGACAGATTTGCTGCGAATAATGAAATAAATTTTCAAACCTAGTTTTTATGCTCCGAATTGGTAAGATAAGCTAAGTAATGCAATGATGTCTTCTTCTGCGCCTATAGTTACCAATCGGCCCTCTGTTACTAATTTCAACTTTTGGTGAAGTGACGATGGTACAGCCCCTGCAGAATGGATCCAAAGCCTCCCTAATAGGCAATTGTAAGATGGTTTAATATCCATTACCAAAAAATCCACCTCGTATGTAGTTGGACCAATCAATAGAGGTATCTCGATTCTTCCCATCACTTTTCTCTCAGTACCATCAAATGCTCTCACTATATTTTGGCATGATTTCATGTGAGAACTGTCCACAGGTAGCCTGTTTAATGTGGACAGGGGTAAAACATTCAGTGCTGATCCATTGTCAATGAGTACCGCCGGTAGTATACACCCCTTGCAACGGGCAGTGATGTGCAAGGCCTTGGTAGATCCCATACCACCTGGCGGGATCTCATCATCGTTGAAGAAGATGAAGTTGTCGGTATTTATATTATTAACCAGGCGATCCAACTTGTTCACTGAGATATCGTTAGCGACATAAGTCTCATTTAGCACTTTTATCAACGCATTATGATGTGTCTCCGAACTTAGAAGTAGCTCAAGCAATGAGATACGAGCCAGTTGCCTGTGCAGTTGTTCCACCACGCTGTACTCGCTATGCTTCAAGAATTTTAAGAATTCTCTAGCCTCATTTTTAGTCACTGGTTTGTTAACTTGTGATTCAATTCTGGCCTTCTTTGTTTTGTCTTGTTCAACTGCCAAGGCTTTTCCTTTTATAGGCTCCCCTTTTGTATTTGCCGGGTCGTAGCGTTTTCCATTACGTGTATAGAAACCTATATCATTACGCTCCTCTGAAGCGTTTATCGGGTTCTCCTCTCCTGCGATCGTCACATTGCAATCATAATTCCAAGGAACCTTTTTGCTATCCTGGTAAGGAAAGGCTACAAGTTTTTGGTATATGACCCTTGGCACCAGTTGTATTCCAGATCCTGTGTTTCTTGGCCTTGAAATAATGACCACCGGGTGATTTTGAGCTTTTTCCGCGAGTCTTTCCTCCGAGGCATAAACTTCTCATTCTTCTAGTCCTTTGATCTCTTCATAAAATTCTAACTCTTTGTTGTTCATCAGATTTTGTACCATGGCCCTGAATTCAGTACAGTTTTGAATGTCATGTCCCTCTTTGGCATGGAGCTCGTAATATTTCCTCATTCCTTCGGGCCTTTCCTTTGATTCTTGCTTGATTAGACCTCCATTTATCATTTGTCTCCAAACCCATTTCAGTGGGGTATTTACCTCCGCAATGTCATCTTTGATTCTCCTTCTCCCATCTTCAATTATTGCATTTACCCCTTTATCAGAAAGGTTGGGTAACGGATTCCCTGCCACGTTTGGTCCTAATGTGTTGTCAAACTTCACGATCCCCATTTTAATGAACCTTTCCACCGCCTTTTTAAACCCAGTGCAGTTCTCAATTGAGTGCCCTGGTATCCCTGCATGATATTCACATTGGGCATTCATGTCATACCATTTGGGGTATGGAGGTTGCATGGGTTCTAGATAAAATGGAGATACTATGTGTGCATCAAATAACTTCTGATACAATTCCCCGTATGTTATTGGAATGGGCGTGAATTGAAGTCTCTCCGTGCTAGTCCTTGTGTTGGGCCTTGTGTTGGGTTCTTGCCTTGAGGGGGCCTGGTGACCAGTGGTTATCGTTTTTGGAGGGCCAACAGTAATCGGTTTTGAATGGCTCTTGTTATATGTGCTTACATTGTTTACTTCACCATCTTTTTTTTGGGGCTGGTCTTTTGAAATTTTCCCCTGCGTCTATTTTACCGCTCCTTATTGCGTTTTCAATCATTTCACTAGACATTACCATATCCGAGAAGCTCTTGGTAGCACTCCCCAACATGTGGTTGATGAATGGGGCTTTCAAAGTGTTGATAAACAGCATAGTGACCTCTTTTTCCAAAAGGGGTAGCTGGACTTGCGTTGCCACTTCTCTCCATCGTTGGGCGTATTGTCTGAAACTCTCGCTAGGCTTTTTTTCCTTATTCTGTAATGTAATTCGATCAGGTGTTATGTCCGTCACATGACTGTATTACTTCATAAAAGCTTGCCAAGTCTCTTCATGAACTAACTTTAGCACGACTCAGCTGGTTGTACCACTTAGCTACAGATCCGATCAAACTGTCCTGGAAGTAGTGGATTAACAGCTGGTCATTTTTGACGTATTCTGTCATTCTTCTACAGAACATAGTTATATGAGCTTCAGGACAACTAGTCCCGTTATATTTTTCGAACTCCGGCATTTTGAACTTAGGTGGGAGTACTGAATCGGGAACCAAGCTCAGATCATTGGCATCAACTCCACAATGATAGTCGATGTTCTCCATGGCTCTAAATTTTTCCTCTAGCCATCTACATCGGTCCTCCAGTTGTTTTGGCAGGTCCGTTTTCACTTTCTCCATCTCTGCTATGTCATCGAGATCAGGGACCACAGGGTTGGTAGGGTTGTTCCCAGGGTTAGAACCCGAGCCTACTTGGAAATGCACTGGTACCGAGGCGCCAGCCCGATATTGAGGTCCAGGTGCTCTTTGTGGGCATATGTCTAGTTGTGCCTGAGTACTTGTTGGGGTAAAACCTGGAGGATAAACAGGATCCTTCTGATCAACCCCCGAATTAATTACAGGGCTCTTTCCTTTATCAGCCAATAATTGTGCCAGTTGGCTCATAATTCTTTGGGATTCCAGCGCGTCCTGTTGGATTTTATCTAATTGTTCTTGCATCTTATCCTGCATTTCTTTTTGCATTTGTTCTAGCCTTTCTAACCTCTGATCCATTGCTTTTGTTTGACGTCGAGTACCGTAGTGATATTTGGTTGGTGGATTTTTGTTGGTTTCCAGGGTAACTGTGACAATTTTGATTAATTAGGGCCTTCTTAATGAAACTTAATGCATGTAATGAAATGTAATGTAAATGCATGAATGCAAAGGGAGGCATTGATTCTAATTCAATTTCATTAGAAGAACTCGATTTAGAAAACAAATTTCTTTACATAAAATGGACAACATATACGGCTTTGCCCTTATACTCAAAGCCTTAACACTCCTAAGGAGCTAAGCCAACTCTCGACCTCGGCTTGATTCTGATTCAGAACTTAAACTCAGCACATCAGCTTGAACTGCTAAGGTTTGCAGACGATCGGCTATTTTCCGTACTTAGGTAACAGCTTCACTCATAATGCAATCTCTATCTCTAATCTGATTTTGGGCAAGATGGTACTGCTCCTGGTACTGTTCGTTACGCCTTTCAAGAAGCTCCATTCACAACTCAGAATTGTGCAACGCATCCTCAAGCTCCCCTATCTTTCCCTTCAGTTTTTCGATCTTATTTAAGCTCACTCTTAACTCTATCACAGAGTTGCAACTATGGTGCAAATAAAGTGACTTTTCCAACTCTACTACCCGGGCTTTTAATCTTGCTTCTTCATTCTAACATTCTGACAAGTTTTTCTCCAAAACGCTCTCTCGAACTAGGGCATCTTGAAATTTCTTCTCCCACTGATTAGCTTTGGTCTTTTCTTCTTTGATCTCCTGTCGCCACTGCTCTGACGTTTTACCCAAACCGACAGTTCTCATCGACAATTGCAGCTTCTTATAATCTGTTTTTAAACTATCTAAATCTTCTTCAGCCTTATTCTTCCCTTTCCTTAACTTATCGGCTTCTAACTTGTGAATATCAACATCCAATCCCAAACGCATCTTTTCCTCTTCTAGTTGCTCAATTTTCTTTTCGAACTTCTTTTTTCAAAGTCTTGTTTAATGATCTCTAGTTCTGATAGAACCGCTTGTAGATGCTCCTCTATCGGTCGAACATCCTCTTGGCTTGATGCGGTGATGTTATCATTGATTCTTCTTCCCCACCACAAATTATACTCGGGAGTTGTCATCGGGTTTACATCAAATATCTTCATTCTGTGGATTTGGTTCCAAGCATTTGATATTTCACGAACCTTCTTCTTGTAATTATCTTCTTTGAATGAAAATTCACACTGAGCCAATTCATGTGTCACCGGTACGAACTGTCTAGACTTGTACTGCCTCAAGACTAGCAAAGGGACGTATCCAACGGCTCTTCAAATTCTTAGCAAAGGAACCCAATTGAACTCTCCACACCGATACAGAATTTCACTAGGGATCATCCATGGGGCTCTCCACTCGACATCCTCCTCCTGAAGGTTTTGGAGGATCACCAACCATTTCTCTTCCGTGATATCGTCTCGTCTTGGCGTAGCCACTAATTCCTTTAATGGAGAATAATTTTCAGAGAATACCCGATAAGAGATCTTCTCTACTTTCCAAAAGTGACTATGGAACCACACTAATAACAATTGCGCGCATCCGATAAACCTTCCTTCACCCGCTCTTCGACATACACTTAGAGACCTGAAGGTTTCAACCAAAATTGTTGGGACTGGTGTGACCCTCTTGTCAAGCCTGTCAAACAAATCTGAAACTGCTTCGTCCACATGCCCTAATGCCTTGGGGAAAATGACCAAACCATAGATACTGAAAGCGAAAATATCGACCCTTTTTCTCACATCCGGATGTGCCAAGATCAGATCTCACAGATTTTTCCAAGGCATGCACTTGTTGTCTCTTTTTTGCTTAATCCGGGCTGTAACCCATTGCTCGCTCATCCCTGTAATACTCATTAATTTCTTCAAGAAGTTTGGGATATATGCCGCTCTCGAATAGGCCCTATCGACTTGAATCCTCGGACACCGTAGCAAGGTCGTATATTCTTCTATCGTGGGTACCAAATCTACTTTCCCAAATGTGAAACAACTATAAACGAGGTTCCAATACTGTACGAGGGCTCGGAACAAGTGTTTGTCTATCTTTACGTCGAGTAGATAAGGTAAATCGCCATAGTTACTGTAGAAGAGCTGTCTGATCTCATCACTCCACTGATCCCAAATCTTCTTCAATTCTTGTAGGTTGTTTTGAGTTACGCTGATTCGAGTGAAGTCCCATAACTCTGACACGTATCCTTCCATGAGGCTATCACCCTTTTCTTGCTGAACCTTTTCGGACCAAACTCGGACGGCCGCATTATCTTCCACTTTACCAAGAA
The DNA here is from genome assembly GCF_007990345.1 of Gossypium hirsutum. NCBI lineage: Eukaryota > Viridiplantae > Streptophyta > Magnoliopsida > Malvales > Malvaceae > Gossypium > Gossypium hirsutum. Next base: position 27,191,366 of record NC_053441.1, read on the forward strand.
ACTCCCTTTCTATGTTGAGCTCTCTATTTAAATACTGAACGCGAATCAACACCTCCTTTATGATGAGTATGCCATGCAATCACAATTAAGGTAAAAGCAAAGCAAGTCAGTATAACAACAAACTAAAATTCAAAGTATACAAGGAATAATAATTAAAGCTACTATTCAGGAAACCACTAGGGTTCGAGGTGGTTCTACCTAGGGTAGGCTCCTAGGCTCATTATATGCTGCTTGGTTCTAAAGCAAAGGTACCCGAACCAGCAGATTTCTCGATCCTCACCCATTATAGGCTCATACGAACTGAGTTCGGTTCAGGGGAATACATTTCCCTATGGCTGCACGGAGATGAAAATCTCACGAAGACATACGTACGGATGTATCCCGAAAGTGATCCCCTATCCTGCACGGAGGTGAAAACCTCACGAAGGAGTAGCTTCTCACTCCCACTTAAAAGGGAAATATCGAACGATCATGCAGTACAATGTGCAGAGATATAAAAATAGAATACAGAACATGATGAAAATATAACTCAAAACAAAAGAGATGCAATGAGAGGATCGTAAATTTAAATCGAATTTTCAACTTTCGACAAAAAGACAAGAAATAATCAACACGTGGCTTGACTCTCTTATCTGGTCCCCAACGGAGTCGCCAAGCTGTTGACACCATTTTTTGATGAAAACGGGGTCGACTTGGATTTTGAAAACGAAAACAAAAACGAGAGTCGCCACCAATCCTTTTTTGATGAGGTGTGATCGGATCACCTTGAAAAGTGTTGTTTCAATAAATGATTTAATTTTTATTAAAACAACGATTTTGGTCTACAAAATTTAGAAAAAGGGGTTCGGGAGTCGGTTACGCACGAGGAAGGATTAGCACCCTCGATACGCCCAAAATTGGTACCTAATTGATTACTTAATGTCTTGGTGTCGAAAAATAAAAATAAAAAAATTCGAAAAGAATTTAAAATACGATCCCTCCTTATATTGTGTTATCTTAAAAAAATTACTCGAATAAATAATGAAAAAATGCCTCCTTATCTCGAGTTAACAAGATGTCACATTCAGTAAGTTAGGACACGACACCTCGTATTTTTGAGAGTAAGCTTGCATTTTATTTTTTATTTAAACTTCATTTATTTCAATTTTAAAAGGATATTCGGTTATTTAGGATCACGAGAAAAATCGAAGCCCAGTAAGTTAGGGCACGATTTTCTCAAATTTTCTAAATACGAAATATTGCCTTTATTTTCGAAATTTTATGCATTCGAAAATTTAAAAGGATATTTTGCTATTTAGATTTAACGAGAAAATCGAGACCCAGTAAGTTAGGGTATGATTTCTCGAATTTCCAAAATGCGAAATATTGCCTCGTCTTTAAAATTGGTTACGAATTTGAGTGAAATAGTAGTGGAATGAAAAAACATTTGATTCATTATGCCTTTAATAGACCAAGTTGACAACACGAAAGGAATCATACGTGGCTATACAACACATTTAAATAACCATGGTATAATATGCATAAAAAATACAAATATTTGATATCTAAGAGTTTTAATGTCAACATGCATAAACAATAGTTATATAAGCAATAATATAAAGATAACAATAATATAATAACAAAAAAAATGTAATACAAAGGAATCTAAATTTGAAAAGTATTTTGATAATAACAAATAAATAAAATCACAATGATAAATGAAAATAAAATAAATCAACCAAAATAAAAAACCATGAATAAATAAATGAAAATAAAGCCAATGTAATTCTAACCAAAACCAGAAAACAAATAAATAAATATTAGATAACTGATTTTTGCTAAAAAGAATTATAAAACAAAGTAAAAATAAAAAAAAAATTCGAAAATTGATAGGCTGAGGATCAAATCACAATCGGGCTGAAATTTCGAGGTCAAAATCACAAAATAAAAAAACAGGGGGAAATTGAAACGCGCTCGAAGCGCGAGGGACCTGCAGAGAAATAATCCCCCAGTCTAGAAACGCAGCGTTTTGACAGACGGACTGCACATGGCCCAAGGACCGAATTGAAACTGAGGCAAAATTCGCGGCCCAATTTAAAAATAGATGAAAAAGGATCGGATTGCACAACAGCCCAAGAGTGAAAGGGCTCCGCACGCAATTAGTCCCTTCACCGCAAACACGCGGATCCTGAGGATGGGTCGGGTCGGCGCTCGGGTATACCGACGAAACGACGTCGTTGCGACGTCAGTAAAATTTGCGCAAAACGGTGCCGTTTTCTAGTTGCCATTTAAACCCTTTTTTTCTGAAGAAACTTCATTTTTAGTGTAAAAGAAAAAAACTTAAAAAAACAACATTTCTCTCTCAAACTCCCCCCAAATCCGGCCACGTTCGCCGCCGTAGCGCCACCGTGTTCGGTGGCCGGCGTCGCGCGAAGATGCCTCCTCGACCAGCGCTTTGAAGCACGTTCAAAAGCCGAGTCCTTGGAGCTTGAAATCGGAGAAAGAGGGGTCCTTTGCCCCTTCCTGCGTTCGGATCCCACGATGGCGAAGAGACCAACGGCGGGGTTACCGGTCAGTTCAGGTGATTTCTTTCCCCTTTATTATTATTTTTATTTAAACTGATTTTAAAGATTTGGACAAATAAATAAAATAACAAATAAGAGAAATGGAAAACAGAGAAAAACAATGAAATTGTTCAACCTTTTCGAATCTTTTTTTTGTTTTCGATTAACTGGTGCGCGTAAAAAAAATACAAGTCATCGATAATGGCTCTTATAGCCAAGTTACAAACTCCTTAATGATTATTTCCGTCATTTTGCGATTTGTTTCGTTGTTTGCTGCTTCGACTTTTTGTTTTTTTCCTTTCTGTTGTTTTTCTCTTTTTGCTTGCGTGCTGTTTACTGGTTTGCAGGTGTCAGAGGACGGATGGCCAACGATTGGCGAACGAGCGGCGGTGGCACTGAAGCTGGCAGAGGCGTGCGGCGCTGAAGGGTTAGGGAACCTAGGTTTGCTGAGAATAGTTTGTGGGCTAGGGTTGTAAATGGGTTTTGGGCTTATTTTTATGTTTGGGCTTATTTTATTTTTTTTGTAAAATGGACTGTGGGTATTTTATTGGTTATTGAGCCCGGGCGAAATTTGGGCCTTACACCCTTAAATTGGAAAGAAGGTTTAGTTCAATTTCATTTTTTAAGCCTTTTATTTGAAAATTCCGTTCATAATTGAAAATTTCTTCAAACTTTTTTTTATTAAAATAGAAACTTTGTTTCTTACAATAATTTAATTTGATATATTATTTTTTACTTTTTTTTAAATTACTTATATTACTTATAAATGCTTTTAACTTATTTAAAATTTAATATGAAATCATTTAATATATTTTGATTATTTATTTTTCAAAAATATATTTTTTAATGATTAAATACAATGAATTATGCATCGAGGATGCAGCTAGCTGTATATATATATATTTAAATAATGGTACTAAAAAATAAATTGCTATAAATCTATATATTGACAGTTAGTCAAAAAATGGCTTTCAGGATTTAGTTTCCTTGTTCATATTTATATTCTATGAAAACGAACAATTTAATTTATTCATTACTAAGGATATGAATTACAAGGGTTGATTTTTATTAATTTATTACATATAAATGGTTAAACTGTTTATTATTAACTTTGAGGATTTAGTTTCCTTATTTATATTCTATGAAAACTAAAAATTTAATCTAGTCATTAGTAAGCATATGAATTACAACGATTGATTTTTATTAATTTATTACATATAAATTGTTGAACTGTTGGTTTTTAACTTCGAGGATTTAGTCTTCTTATTTATATTCTATGAAAACTAAGAATTTAATCTAGTCATTAGTAAGCATATGAATTATAACCGTTGATTTTTATTAATTTATTACATATAAATTGTTGAACTGTTAATTTTTAGATTATTAATTCACGATAAGATTTAATCGTATAATACAATCGATCTAATTTCTCAACTTTTATGAAACATGAGGATCAAATTCTAACAAATTTTACTAGTTTTTTGTATTATCAAGTAAGGTAAGTTTATTTAACTCGTTTTTTAGAATTTTGAAGAGTTTTACTTGGATTAAATTTCCAAATTTTACTAGTTTCTTATATCAAGAATTCAATTGGTATTATTTGAAGGCATAAGGATTGTTTTTGGCGCTCTAACCTTACCAAAAAAAAGCAGCAATCATTTTAGCCATTCATTTAAAATTTTGGTCTTTTTTAGTCTTTAAATTTGTATTTTTTATTATTAAATCACCCAAAATGAATGAAAAACGTTAACTTTACTAACATGGCATACACGTTAACATTTAATTATTTTTTAAAATTTTAAAAATATTTTAAAAATATATATTTTTATACTTTTTAATAATTTAAACATGATTTTTGAATTTTTAAAATTTTTAAAATATTAGTTAAATGCTTACATGCCATTCACATGGTAATCCACATATATGCCAGTAAAGTTAAAAAATGTTACATTTTTCTTAAATTTTGGGAAGATTTAATAGAAAATATAAATTTAAAAACTAAAAAAAAAAAGGGGGAAAAGATAAATGATTGACTAGAATAATTTTTTTGGTAAAGTTGAAGGAAGATGTTGATTATGCCTTATTTTAATGAACATTGCATCTTTTAGGCTGTAGACTTTCATTCTTCTGCGAGTTCTTTAGACATGCTTTTTTTTAAGTTTGGGATGATTGGTTATTAAGAGTGATAATGTGAGTAATTAACATATTTATTATGCTTATTTGATATAATTTTTTAATAAAATGTCATTAACTTTGAATTTATTATTTCATTTTTTATTAAGTGTGGATTAAAGTCGAGAAAGTCTAGAATAATAAAAAAAATATGGGCCCTCAAATAATTGTTGGACACAAAAATAATAATAAACAGTACAGGAGTTCAGATATTTTTTGGACAATTTGAGGGAGAGCCATGAAATTAGAAGCCGCGCTTAAAAATATTCATTCTGGGTTTCGTTATTTTTTCGGTTAAAGAAAATAGACACGGTCATCTCATAAAATTATATTGACATCAAGTTAAAAAGAATTTATTTATTTGGTGTTGATAGATGTATAGTTAGAAATATTGAATTAATCGTTTGCCATATTTAAATTATCAAAAAATACATTGGCATGTTTAATTAAGTAGTTGGTTAGATTCATCAAGAAAAATGGCAATCTGATCTAAATGATTCACATGGTTGAGGCTGTTGGTTTAAGTTAGACCATTCTAATTCACAAGGCTATCGGAGGGTTGGTGGTATAAGGCTTCATTGATCACTATAACCAATTTATTGGTTCAAGTGAAAGACTTGTTATCAAGGATTGGTTTGAAACCGGAGTCAAGCGTGTAGCCAATTAAAATAATTTTAGATATCTAGTATTTGTGGAATTGACCTTACTTTTTTATATTTACTGATTAGGTGCAAGAATATTATTTTTGGTGGATTCAACACCCATCAAGAAGTAACATTGGAGAAATTACTTTGTGAACCCTCTCCACCGCATCATCCATGGTCCTTTTTCAATTGTTTAATGACATTCACAATTTTTTCCATGTCATTGACACATAATTTTAGTAATTTTGTTACCCTGAATCTTGAAACTCAAATCCCAAACTTTGAATCCTACACAATGAACAAGTTTAGGGTTTAGATCAGATTTGGGTTAAAATTCAAGGTTCGGGATTTGAGTTTGAGATAAAAAAAATACTCAAATTATGTGTCAATGATATGTAAAAAAATATTAAAATATCATTAACTAAACATGAACAATGTAGTGAAAAGAGTCCATAAAATAATTTATAGTAACTAATTTTTTAATATTTTTTCTGATAGTAATTCCAATACAAATTGGCGGTGGGATTCTTAATACTTTAATTTGCCATAATAATTTACTTAGGGGGAGTTAATTAAGGAGCATTAAGGTTGTTTGTTGGTGTTTTCGGTGTCAAATGAGACGTGATCAACTATCATTCACACGTTACCCTTCCATAATCCTATATTGTTTTATTTCATTTTTATAAATTACTTTCTTAATTAAAAATTTCAGCTTGAAGCCCTTTGTCACGCATCCAAGAAACTTCAAATTCTCCCATTAATCCTAAGGATCTTTCTTCTTCTAATTGAGTTGCGGTTACTAAAATTTCCAAAAGAAAATTTCATCTTTACTTGCACAAGAAGTAAAATCCAAGGGACTACTTGGAGTTAAATTTGTTTGGGCTGCATCATATATATAAATAATATTTCTATTATTAAATCTTATGTTTTAGAGGGGCTTCCACCTACACCATTTCCGAAATCTAAATCTCAAATCATGTACGCATCATCGATACAATGAATGATGTTTGCCTTTCTGCCCCACTAACCCAATCTTCTTCTCGAAGCATTTTGTCTGTTTATTCACCCTCAAACTATTATCATTCCACTGGGTTTTTATATACTATTATTATTTCCCTTTTTACTCTGATTTATTCTCTGTTTCTTAGGGAAAAACTGAGTTTCAGTGACTGTGTCAAAAAAGGAAAAAGAAGTGCCATTTTCGAGAAAAAGTAACGCTTTTAGATAGTCAAACTTAAAAGACCAGCCTTTTTTTCTTTTCTGGGAAACTGAGTTATTTTCTTGGGGAGCTAAGCTCAACATTCTCAGTGGCCAAACAACAAAACGAGAAATTTTGGAGTTCACCCTGAACTTTCTATCGGTACGTTACCCCAATTTGGTGTTATGTTTGAAGATGAAAAAGATTGGTTGTTATGGATTATTTTCTTCATATTTTGCCTTGATATTGAATAATAAAAGTTAGATTTGAGTCTCAACACTCCAGACATTCCGACCTTAAAAAAAGGGCTGCTTTTTAATATATTTCGAAGAAATTTATCATAATTTCAACTAATCTTTTTGATATTGCTATTCAAGAATCCTCTTCTTTTTTTTTAATCATTTCTTTGCTTTACTTAGTGAACAAATGAAAATCCATTCTAACAAAAGAATATGTGTAATAATGAGTAACTTCAAAGCCTGCTTAAGTCTCTAATATTCTTACCTGTAATAATAATTATTTATAATTAATTTATGGATACCAATAGTAATCCACAGCTACAAACAAAATTGACGTCTCAACGTCACATCCGTTTCTCTCTCTATCTTTTATCAGCAAAATTTGAACCTACTTCACTCACAGATTGTTTATTTGTATTAATGTTTTATGTTTATTTTAATGTTTGTTTGAATAAAATAATAATTCAGTATTTTTGTTCATGTAATTGTATGTCTTTCTCTTTCAGCTTTTGCCACTTGCCCAGGACGGTATTTGAATTATCGGCATATGTCAATAATTCAGCTTCCAAATTCTAATTTTTCAAGATGCTTTTAAGATCCTGGGTTTGGTATTATTAATTTATCATCAAGAATTCAACAATGGCTGAACACCCACTTTTCTTCTCCCTTCGATCTCTTTCCCTTGTTTCAATCTTGTTTTTAGTTGTTTTCCCGCCTTCTTTGTCACTCACCATTGAAACCCAAGCTCTTCTCGACTTCAAAAACATGCTGAAAGACCCTTTGAACGTGTTGGATTCCTGGAAAGAATCGGAATCTCCATGCGAATTCTTCGGAGTTAGCTGCGATCCAGTTTCAGGCAATGTGACCGAGATTTCACTTGCGAACAAATCCCTGTCTGGCGAAATTTCACCTTCCATTTCAACACTTGGAAATCTTAAAACCATTTATTTGCCTCAAAATTTAATTTCTGGGAAACTTCCTCCTCAGCTAAACCATTGTTCCAATCTCAGGGTTTTGAATCTTTCCTGGAATGGAATGATTGGAAACATACCGGATCTTTCTGGGCTTCAAAACTTGAAGGTTCTTGATTTATCGGTTAACTCCCTTTCAGGCAGGTTCCCAAGTTGGGTCGGGAACTTAACAGGTCTGGTTTATCTTGGTTTAGCCAGTAACCATTACGATGAAGGTGAAATTCCAGAGAGTATTGGGAACTTGAAGAGCTTGACTTGGCTATTTCTTGCTAGGTCCAATCTTAGAGGACAGATTCCAGAGTCCATTTTTGAGTTGAATGCTTTACAGACGTTGGATATTTCAAGGAACAAGATATCTGGGGATTTTCCGAGTTCGATTTCCAAATTGAAGAACCTTACCAAGATTGAGTTATTTTTCAACAACTTTACTGGCGAGTTGCCACCAGGGATTGCTGATCTTTCTCTGTTGCGGGAAATTGACATCTCGTCGAATCAGATGCACGGGAGATTGCCGGAAAAGATGGGAAATCTGAAGAATTTGGTGGTCTTTCAATGTTATAATAACAACTTTTCTGGAGAAATCCCTGCAGGTTTTGGTGATATGCGTAATCTTATAGGCTTCTCTGTTTATAGAAACAATTTTTCCGGGTTATTTCCTGCAAATTTTGGTCGATTCTCACCGCTGGACAGCATTGACATATCGGAGAATCAATTTTCAGGTGAATTTCCCAGGTTCTTGTGTGAAAACAGGAAACTAAGGCTGTTATTGGCTCTTGACAACAACTTTTCAGGAGAGTTTCCTGATTCGTATGTCGATTGCAAATCACTGGAAAGGTTGAGGATCAATAAGAATCATCTTTCTGGGAAAATTCTTGATGGAGTTTGGGCACTTCCACATGCAACCATGATTGATTTTGGTGATAATGACTTTGAGGGAGAGATATCCCCCATGATTGTATTTTCCATTAGCTTAAATCAGTTGGTTTTGAAGAACAATAGGTTTTCAGGTAATGTCCCATCAGTACTTGGCAAGTTGGCAAACCTAGAGAGGCTTCTTTTGAATAATAATAGCTTTTCTGGCAATCTACCTGCTGAAATTGGTGCTTTGAAGCAGTTATCTTCCTTGCATCTTGAGCAAAATTCACTGACTGGATTGATACCGGGGGAAATAAGCGACTGTTTTAGGCTGGTGGACTTGAATCTTGCTGATAATGATTTCAGTGGTAATATCCCATCAACAGTTTCATTGATGAGCTCTTTGAATTCTTTGAATCTTTCTGGAAACCAACTTACAGGTCCAATTCCAAAGAATCTAGAAAATTTGAGGCTAAGTTCCATTGATTTATCTCGGAACCAGTTGTCTGGAAATGTTCCTTCTGATCTTTTGACTATAGGTGGAGACGAAGCATTTGTCGGGAATGGACTTTGCATTGACCAATATTCGAAAACGCTTGTGAAGTATACTTTGTTGAACGTCTGCAAGGAAGGGCAAGGGAAAAAGAGGGTGTTGGGGGGTAAATTGGTTGTTTTCATTATCATGGCAGTAGCTTTGCTGCTTGTTTTAGCTGGCCTGCTGCTTGTGAGTTGCAAGAACTTCAAGCTTGGTGAATCTGATGTCGAAAACGGTTTGGAAGGTGAGAAGGGAGTGAATTCAAAATGGAAACTTGCATCTTTTCACCACATGGATATTGATCCAGATGAAATATGTGACCTGGAGGAAGAAAATCTGATCGGGAGTGGTGGTACTGGACGAGTTTATCGGCTGGATTTGAAGGAAAAGGGTAATGTGGTAGCTGTAAAACAACTATGGAAGGGGAATGGAATGAAGGTTTTGGCAGCAGAAATGGACATTTTGGGGCAAATCAGGCATAGAAACATACTTAAACTCTATGCTTGCTTAATGAAAGGAGGATTGAACTATTTGGTATTCGAATACATGTCGAACGGGAATCTGTTTCAAGCACTTAGAAGTGAGAACAAAGGTGGAAAGCCAGAATTGAACTGGTACCAAAGATATAAAATTGCGTTAGGAGCTGCTAAAGGAATCTCTTATCTGCATCATGATTGTTCCCCTCCTATCATTCATAGGGATATAAAATCATGCAACATTTTACTTGACGACGACTATGAGCCAAAAATTGCTGATTTTGGTGTTGCAAAGATTGCTGAAAAATCTCTCGAGGGATCTGAGTACAGCAGTTTTGCTGGCACCCATGGTTATATTGCTCCTGGTGAGTTTCAAAACACCTCTCGTTTTAGCAATTTTCTGAGTTTGCATAGACATAGTTCACATATTTCTGCTATATATGTGTGTGTATCTAATGTTAAATTGTATGATTTTCATTGGCAGAGCTCGCATATACTCTAAAAGTCACAGAAAAGAGTGATGTGTATAGTTTTGGAGTGGTACTATTAGAATTAGTTACTGGTAAAGCATCAATTGAAGAGGAGTATGGCGAAGGGAAAGATATAGTTTATTGGGTTTTAACTCATCTCGGTGATGGTGAAAATGTCGTCAAGGTTCTAGACGATCGGGTGGACGTTGAAACTGTTCAAGATGACATGATTAAGGTGTTGAAGATTGGCATCCTCTGCGCGGCCAAGCTTCCCAATTTGCGCCCTACAATGAGGGAAGTGGTTAATATGCTCATGGATGCTGAACCTTGCACTGCCATTTCTGCAGATATCAAATCAGACAAACCTGGTAACAGTTTTCTCTAGTTGTTTATGTATATATATATAATGTTTGTACAGACACATCTATCAAGAGTTACTCTGATGGGTTAAAATTGGATAAATATATAAAAACTCTTGTATTGAGAATTAATCAGGTTGTAGTTGTTGAAGCAGTTAAAGGCTTAAAGCTTTGCCTCCCTTGATGGGGTTTCTGGAAGTGGAAACCATTTTTCTTAAAATCTGATGCAAGCTTGTTATTATTATTTTTTTGGTAAAGGTGAATTTTGACAAATTTTGTCAATTTAACTCTTCAAGTTGGATTTTTATTACGGTGTGATGTCGTGAGATTCATGTCATGTTACCATTTTAAATTTTTTTTAAAATTATATAAAATCTAAGTACAAAAAAAAACATGTATATTAAAATTATAAATTAAAAAATCGAGTGATAATTAGACACAATTTTGAAATATTATGCCATTAATTGAGAAAAGTTATTAAGTTTTTAAACTAGTATGAATAAAAAATATTTAGAAATCAAAGAGAGAAAAGTTATAGAATCCAGCATTAAATGTTAATTTATAATTTAATTCCTTTTCTTTTCATGAATGGTTGATTGGTGAATTTTACTTTTATGTTAAGATTGTGTTTATTTTTTCCAAAATTAATTTGAGTTTGAATGACATTTGTATAAAAATAAAAAAAATAAAACAATAAATTTGAATTACTAATTTCTCTCATTACCTTTTAACAATCTGTCTAAAAGTGAATATCCTATTTTTTATTGGTATTGGTAAGTATGATTATGATTACTTATTTATCATTATTTTTAAAATATCTAATATATAAAATTATTTATAAATTTTGAATGAGGTTAACTAAATTTTAAATACTAATATATTTACGGATTACTTTGAAATATTATATTTAAATTTTATTATATGTGCTGCTTTTATTTACGGATTTTATTGGAATATATTTTAATTATGAGTTGATTTTAGTTAATAGAGTTGTAATTACATTTCTAGTGTCTAAAGAAAACAAATATGAGGAATCTGTAGCAGGTAGACTTATTAAACTACTCTTAGCCACATTTGGGGTTTTTTTTACCAAACTAACTCTCTCTCTCTCTCTATATATATAAAAGAATGATTCAATTTCAAAAACAATAATCGGAATAATTTAAAATGAATAGTGTGGGACGGTGCCGACACCTCAATAACCAACACCAAGCCAATTATCTCCATCATTAGCTATTGATTGCATAGGGGTTTAAAAAAAAGTTTGGTGTTGGTACTACAATAGCCGACACCCGTATGTAATTTTTTTTCTTTTCTATTTTGTAAAATACAGGTATTTTCTGGTTCAAACATTGGCACCGCTAAAAATAAAATTATTTTTTTCGATATTTTTTGGTGCCGACATTGTGGTGGCCGACACCCATTTCAGGTAATCTTTTTTGATCTTGTGTTTCTAGTGGTATTTTTTATGTATTTTTTGGTGCCAGCACTGTGGTGGTCGGCACCTATTGCCGGTAAAAAAATTGTTTTTGATCCCGTGTTTCTAATGGCCGACACCCTAGTATAAAATTTGTTTTTTATGGAGCAGCTTTAAAACTCGTGGCCAACATCTACCTCCTTAATGGGCCTACAAAATGTGGAGGATTAGTTATTGGGTACTGTTATTTTGAGGTCATATCTAGTATTCAGAGTTTGCCTCGATTTGGTACCGTTCTCGCGGCCCGCACCGAACAGTGCTTTACCCCTAGATGTCAGTCAACTACTGCGACTCAACGCATTTCAGGGAGAACCAGCTAGCACTGGGTTCGAGTGGCATTTCACCCCTAACCACAACTCATCCACTGATTCTTCACGCTCCAGCATATATCTTAAGAAATGAAGAGAAAAAAATGGGTTCAAGAGATTGAAAAAATGTTTTATCTGTTTGGGGAGTGTACCATCAACCGGAGATTTCTATTATGTATTGGTAGTCATGCGTTAATAGGGTTGAATTATATATTGTCACGAGAATTACAAAGGTTATGTTGTTAAGGAGCGAAGGTGTCAGTTACAATTTACATGGGTAGGTGACAATCTTCACGGACCGAACCTTGTATCACGAGAACCCCAAACTTGGGGCATGAGATTCTCGATGGAGTCATTTGAAGCTTGGCTCAGTACTGTTTGGTCTGAAGCTCGGATGCAAGAAGTCGTTGTGATTTCTACGCAATTAATAATAAAATTAAGCAACTCCAGTATATTTAATTGAGGGCAGCTGAACCTAATCTTACTAAATGCAACGATAGACCTAATTTAAGAAGATGATTTGCTGGAGAAAATACTTTTCAAAATACATTAGCAAGCTGTGTAGTTTGATTAATTCAAAATTAGTTAGTATTATTGCACCCGCAGAATTTTCATAAATTATGAAATTAGTTAGGTAAATTTTGTAATAAAAAAAAAGGCAATAGTAGAGGTAAATAAAATTTTGAGTAAATTTTATTGTTCATAGGTTCGTAAATTTTATCACCAGCTAAATCGATATAAAATTGAGAATAATAAAAGAAGTCATGATATAATGTTTTTAAAAATATAAAAAACGGTTAAAAAACTAATATTATATCAAATTTTGTTATTTTTTATAAATACAAAATATAATACTAAACAAATATTCAAGTAACGAAAAAAAACGTATTAAATAATTCTAAACAAATCTATTAATTGAATACAAAAGTTTTGTTAGTGTTATATTTAAAAAAAACAAAAGAGAAAGAAAAATGAAAAAAAAGTCTGAATGAACAGTAGCCGCGTGACCGTCGGGTCACATCGGCGTGAGGTGGCAGTCGGTGCCGACGATCTGCTGTCTGGCACTGGCCTGCCACTTAATGCTGACGTGACCCAACGGTTACACGACTACTTTTCATCCAGACTTTTTTTTCTTTCTCTTTTTCTTCTTCTTTCTTCCCCACTATATATCTCAATGGTCCCCTCCCCCTACCCATCCACCACCACATTCCACCGGTTGGCCAACCAGCACCCACTGGAGTTTTTCTTTTTTACATTTTTTTTGGTATTAAGATTAAAATTTTAAGGTAATTTGGCATGTTGTTAATTTGAATGTTTTGTTCAATTATTTGTTGTTATTTTGTATGGTGATTGATAATTTAATTGATATTTATGCAGAAATTGCATTGGGTTCTCTTATCCAAGCTACCAACCACACAACGCCAATGAAAAAGGAGCCGGTAAATGTGGCTTGAGTCAATTTTAAATAAAACCATATAATTTATTTTTTTTAAATGTTTTTGAAGTCGGACTCTTTAAAAAATAATTATTCATTAGTTGTAACATCCCAATTTTCAGTGGTGTCGGAAACAGTGGTTTGAGACCACTAAAATAATTATTATATAGTGTTTATGAGTCGATTGTGAATTTAGGAAGGCTTATGAATTAGTGAATTATGCTTTAGAAATATTTGTTAGATTAATTGGTTTTGAAAACGAGGTATCGAGACTTCAATTTTATAAACTGAGCTGTAAATATTTTTATATATTTATAAATATTTATGGAGTGTCATTAAGGTAGTATTAAAGTTTCGTTAGAAAATTTTATCGTTTCGATAGTTAATTAATTACAAAGGACTAAATTAAAAAAGGTGCAAAACTTGCTAAGTGATTAATTAGCATAAATGGTAAATAAGGGAGGACTAAAAGGGTAGTTAGACACCCAAGGAATGGCTAAGGCGGCATAAGCAGAAAAAACAAATCTTGGAATTAGGTGATTTAAGGGCAAAATTGTAAATTTCGTAAAATTAAGCTTAAATAAAAAGAAATCTAAAGATTTCTAGGAAATTCTTCTTCAATTCTCAGCCAAAAATAGCCATTAGAGAGCTTCTTAAGCTGGTTTTTATATTTTTTACTTCAGGTAAGTTTAATTATTTCTTTTCTCTTGAAATTTTTATATTTTAAGACTTTTACAATTAAGTCCAACTATCTAATTCATTAGGTTTTTATTCTATGGGTAATTTTGAAAGTTACCATTGATGAGTGCTGGATGTTTATGATGAATTAACATGGATTTTAAGTTTTAATTTTGTTATATGAAGATTTTATCAAGTAATTTCAATAGAAATTGATTTTAGGACCAAATTGTGAAAAAGATTAAATCTTAGCGTTTGGTATTAAAGTATATTTATTAAGGGCTGTGTAATAGCTTATAATATTTAGATAAAGTGTTAATTGAGAAAAATTATCTCATTTGATGAGTTAATTGGTGAGGGACTCAATTGCAAAAATAGTAAAAGTTGTGGTAATTGTGCTAATTTCAAAATTAGAGGGGTATAAATTGTGAAGTGGACTGAAATTGAAATATATGCTAATGAATGAAAAATTTTACATTCTAGATCAAGAGCTCGTAGATCAACGAGAAAAAAGGAAATTAGCCGAGTAATATCTGAACTATTACCAATTATACAATCCAACCCAAGTAAGTTCATATGGTTAAACTTTCATGATTATTTGTTAATTTAGGAATGGTATAATATATTTATTCATATTTTGTTGTTGAAATTAAGATTATTGTAAAAGTATGAAAATTGAATTGAATGTTTAAAACAAGTAGAACGCAGGATTGAGTACGATCGTTCCATGGAAAAGAATGAATTGACATATAAGACCATGGTTGGACCATGGCAATGTTTAAATATAATACCATAGCTAGGCTATGGCATTTTAATGAAAAGACCATAACTGGGTTATGGCACCTTGAATGTAAGACCATGGTTAAACCATGACAGTATAGATACATGTGTAAGACCATAGCTGGGCTATGACATTCTAATGATAAGACCATAACTGGGTTATGGCACTATAAATGTCAGACCATAGGAGGGACATTGCAATGCATGTGTAAGACCATAGTTGGACTATGACAGAAAAAGAACAATGTACTCATATCCGTAAGTCATTCTTCGATTTAGTAAGAAATGGTATGAGACTTATGTGATTGAATTGAAAGATTTATAAATTATTATTGATATTGATCTGAAGGAAGTGCGTTTATTGATTATATTGTATTTGACAGGGAAAAATGCATGATTTATTTACAATTTAATTTATTATATTATTTTAAGTTCGATAATATCAATGTTTAACCTATTGAACTTACTAAGCTTTATTAAGCTTACTCGTGTTGTTTAATATTCTTGTAGATTAACGTGTAGTCGAAATATCGGATCAACACATCAAGCTACACTATCCAGTTTATTTCGGTAGTTTTTGCAATGTAAATTTTGGTTTATATGGCATGTATAGGGTTGGTTTGACAATGAAATAGTTTGAATTGTAGTTGCGAATATTAAATGTTTGTATGCATGTAATTAGTAGTAGAATTTGATAAATCAATGAAATGAGTTAAATAGGTAGGTATAAGTAAATGAAATATTTGTGATGTTATGTCATGTTGAGAACATGTTTTAGCTTGTATTGATTGCTTGGTTGGGATATATTGGTGTATGTGAGTGTTGAGTACAGGTTAATGTCAAAATGAGTGAGAAAAATGGTCTTAAAATGACCTATTTTCGTTCACATGGGCATGTGTCCCCTGCTTCTAAGAAAAATTTTGAAATTTTGGGAAAAATTCCCTGAGTACCCGGTTTAGTCCCGATTCATTTCTAAGGTGAATATTGGGCCTCGAAGGTCCATCTAAGGGACAATATGAGTGTTATATAATTTATTCTTAATATGTGTAACAAAAGTTAGGAAATGTCCATATTTAATTCGTAAAGTTCGGTAATTCTCCGTAATCCTGTTCTGGTAACGGATAAGGGTTAGGGGTGTTACATTAGTTGTGAAAATTAATTTGAAAAAAATTAACAAATATTGGTTTTATTATGTGTACAGGATGAGTATAAGATCTTGAGCCCTCAACTCCATGCTACGGGATATTTTCCTAACCATAGGATTGTACCATACTTGTATGCTGCCAGGTTTGGCACATTGACATTCATTCAAATGTTCGACTTAAGATCGGATTTAATATCTACCCTGGTGGAACAATGACGCCCAAAGACCCACGCATTCCATCTTCTGTGTGAGAGTGCATGACAACAAGATAGCCGACACCCAAAAAAAATCATTTTTTTAACACGGGTACCGGCAGATGGAAGGCTGGCACCAAAAAAATTATATTTTTACTAGGGTGCTAGTCGTTAGAAACATGGAATAAAAAAAATTACTGACATGAGTGCTGGCCACCATAGTGCCATTACCAAAAAATATAGAAAAAAAATATTTTTTATTGGATGCCAACCACTAGAAACACGGGATAAAAAAAAACCTGACATGGGTGTTAGCTAGACCTGTCCATGGGCCGGGCGGCCCAGCCCGGCCCGACGGCCCGCCCGAAATATGGGAGGGTTCGGGTAAAAATATAGGCCTGAAATATGGGCTTGGGCAAAAAAACGAGGCCCGTTTAAAAAATGGGCCGGGCTCAGGCTCAACTTTTTTGGCCCGGGCCCGGCCCGGCCCGAATATAATAAATATATATTTTTTATTTTTATTTTTTAATTTTAAAATACTTTAAAAATATTTTTTTTATTTTTTTATTTTTAAAATATTTTTTTGTGTTTATTAAAAATCGGGCCGGGCCGGGCCGGGCTCGGGCTTACTCTTTTTCCCCGAGCCGGGCCTGGGCAAAAGGCCCGAACCCGGCCCGGCCCGGCCCATGGACAGCTCTAGTGTTAGCCAACACAATGTTGGCCACTATTCATTTCAGATCATTCCTGTCATTGTTTTTAAAATTGGGTCATTCTTGTAAATATTTAATTTTTTTGAATTAATTGAGTAAAAAAGTCCACATATTTTGAAATGTTTCTATTTCAACCGAATTAATTGAAATTTGAGTAATGGAAAATATTGAAATAAATAGCAACCTAATGTCCAACTGAACGTGGCTGAAAATTGAAACGGTTTAACAATGAACAAAAATGAGTGACCATAAAAAATATTAGAAAAAAGAAGGGCTAGGTTTTAAATAAAACAAAAAGTAGGAGGGTGATAATGTCAAATGATATATAATTATCAAGTCTATGTTAAATCACTAATTAACATTCATCTCTTACATGTAGAAATATTAAATTATGTTAGAACAATTACTCAAACGCATATATAATGATTTTAACTACCAACTCTGCCAAACAATAAATGTATATAGAAAAACTCGTGTAAGTATCCTTCCAAAATTAAATTTAAACAAAAAAATATTTTTATTATTAAATAATTTGTGAAAGGTGTTGAAACCATTTTTCGTAAACGGGGTCGACTTTAATTTTGAAGATAAAAAAACAAATATGGGAGTCGCCACCAATCTTTTTTTAATGAGATGTGATCAGATCACCTTGAAAAGTGGTTGTTTTTAATAAACGATTCGATTTTATTAAAACAATGATTTTGATCCACGAAATTTAGAAGAACGGGTTCGGGAGTCGATTACGTACGAGAAAGGATTAGCACTCTCGTAACGCCCAAGATTGGTACCTAATTGATTAATTAGTGTCTTAATGTCAAAAATTTGAGAGTTTTAAAGAGGTTTTGAAAATATGATCATTTGTCAAAATGCAAAAAATATTTAGAAAAAAGGGCATACTTCACGTTAATCGAGAAAGAGAATTACATCCCGTATGTTAAGAAACAATGTCTTGGATTCCAAACACGAAAATAAATGCCAAAAATTTACTTGTTGCAAAGTACTTGATCCACTTGGGTTTAGGAAGAAATCATACTCTGTAAGTTAAAATATGATTTTTCCTAATTTTTGAGATTAAAAAAATGCTAAAAATGTTCGTTTATTTGGATTTATCGAAAGAAATCGAAACCCCGTAAATTAAGGTACGGCTTTTTCAAATCCCAAAATACGAAATGTTACTTGTTTTAAAATTATGATTTATGAATCGAATAAAATTAATCTAATGGTAAAAATAAGACATGATGTTAATATGCGTAACAAAATGATAATGAATACGATAATGTGAGTATAAATAATACGGGCAATAGCAATAAAACAAAATAAATAAAAGGATACATCAATAACATACAAAATAACAAATATATGAACAAATAAGATTAAAACATTCTTTTAAAATAATAATAAAAACGTGAATAAATAATTAAAAGGAACATGAACAAAATTATAAAAATATAAAAGTATAAATATGTATATATATATGGAAATTATAAAGTATATAAAAATATATGTAGATATATATATGTATATATAAATCGTAAAATATATAAATATATATATGTATATGAATTATAAAATATAAAAAAATATATGTAAAAGGGTATATTTTAAAATATAAAGGATATATAACTATGTATATATATTTATAAAAAGAAAATGTGTATGTGGATATATATAGTTATGTATATAAATTATAACATATATAAAAATATATAAGTATGTATACATACATATATATAAATAAGTTATAAAAATATGTACGTGTATGTGTATATATATATTATAAAAATGCATGTATAATGTATATATATATTATAAAACATAAAAAGTATAGAAGTATGTATATATATAAATCAAAGATATGCATGTATATATATAATTAAATCTAAAATTGAAAAGGTATGAATGAATAACTAATAATAAACATGATAATAGTAATAACAATATTAAAATAACAATAGTAAAAATAATGACAGCATTATTAAAATTAATTAATTTAATAGCAAAAATATAAAAGATTAATTTGAACTGAAAACAGAACTTTGGGGGGCTAATCTGCAAATAAAATAAAAGGAGATCTTTCTGAACGCACGAACAACATAGAGGGACCAAAATGGAAATTTTCCCTCCTCCCCCAAAACGACGTCGTTCGAAAAGGGACCAAATTGAAAACGATACAAATAGTGGAGTAAAATTGCAAAAGTAAAGAATACTTAATTGAAAACATAAACAAAATCGGAAGGACTAGGATAGCAATTATACCCTAGTCACAAAACACGCGGATCCTCCAGGTAAATGGGTCGGCAAAAGGACCATTGACGGCGGGACTGCGGGCCGAACTAGGTAACTCTCTTCCTTTTCCCTTTTAATATTTTCGCAGATGAAGTAAAATATATAAAAAAACAATAGATCTTTAAAAAAATATCACCTTTAAACAGTTTAAATCTTTTTCTCCTTTTTTGTATTTTATATCGGTCCTTACATTGTTTGATTTCAGGGCTCATATAGCCGAAAGAAAATACAAATCCTTTTTCTTTTATTTTTCACTGTTTTAAATACTTCTATTACGCTACCTCTCTTTTTTTTTTTGTCTCTTGATTGTTGTTCTCGTCTGTCTTGCAGGTCGTGGGGGTTAATGGGCAGAAATCTTTGCCATTTCGATGCAACATTGGTGAAGCCGTCGTCATCGGGCATGGTGCGCGCCGAAGGCGCCCATGGGGCAGGCCGCGGTGCGAGAGAGGGGAGGGAACCCTAGGGTTTCTGATTTTGTTTAGTTCTTAGGCAATATTGAGCCGTTAGGGTTTTGGGCCGTGTATTTGGACAGTGGGGTTTTGGGCCTGTAATGTATGTGTTTTATTTTGTTTATGTTTAAGGCCCGGGCAAAAATTGGGCTCCACAAAAGGATTCAAATTTATAAAGATGTGCAAAGCTTTACTCGACTTGAGTAGCCTAACCCAGGTTATATATACGCTAGAGTTTTGATATGAAGGTGCGGAGCCAAATTGGTTGGAGTTGTTGTAGTTGGAGGGTGTCTATGGGCATCAAATGTTGACCAAACCACAGTGCTTGCTTCTTCTAAAAACTCCTTGAAATAAAGTATTACATTTTCTCAGACTGGGTCAGTTCCACACTTGAAACTCCATCAAACCTGTAAACCGCGTGTAATTTCCCTCATGCTCCATTACTCCAACAATGTTGCCATTCTTTAATTGCCAAATATATAATCTTTCTCCCTCTCACCATCAAATTATGTGTCGAAACAAGTTCAATGGGTTGTTTCTTCTGCAAATCCCACCCCTTTTCTCTCTTGATTTCTTCCTTTCTTTGTTTTATTTCTTTCAGTTTTTCCTTCTCCACTGTCTCTATATCTGAAACTTCTAACCTCACATTAGTGTGTGCTTTAGTGCCATCTCCTGAACTCAACCGATCCTCCCTAAATTGTTCTAGCTTTCCAAGTCCTGGGATTCAAACCCCTTTCCATCCTAATGATTCCTTCACTGGGATTGTCTCTGGGGATGGGTTTTTATGTGGTTTCAGACCTTCGCTTTCCTCATCCAATGTTTCGGTCATGCATTGTTGGAGATTCTTCAACAATGGCACTACCATGGAGTTCAAAAGGATTTACAGGGGTCCAGCTCTCAACCAACTCGAAGCTGGAAACTCTCACATTTGTGGTCTTAATGCGACCAATGCTCTTGACTGTTGGCAATGGCCCGAATTCAACCCAACCGGGGATCAAAACTTCTCTGAAATCGCTGTTGGCGAAGGATTTGTGTGTGGATTATCGGAAGATGGAAAAATTAGCTGCCGTGGAAACGGTGCTGGTGTCACTGGCGAAGAGCCTAAAGGGAATTATCAGGTGATTGCTGCGGGCTTTAGGCATGCTTGTGCTATCAGTAGAGGTAATGATTTACAATGTTGGGGGAATACGGTGGTCGACGATACGCCTCGGGGAAAATTCAACGCACTGGCTTTGGGACTGAACCGGAGCTGTGCATTATGGACTAATGGAACTGTGATCTGTTGGGGCGAAAATAACTTCAGTCTGCCACAGGAACTGGAAAGGCGTAGCTTTATTACAATCAAAGCAAAGAGAAATGTTTTTTGTGGAGTTTCAACATTGGATTTTTCCTTGTTTTGTTGGGGTGACGCAATGTTTAACTCCACCTCTATGGTTTTCTCTCAAGTTTTACCGGGGCCATGTAGGGCTACATGTCCATGTGGTTCAGTGTCCGGATCAGGCTCATTTTGCAGCAATGGTGGATCTATATGCCAAGCTTGTGTGTCAATTGCGCCGTCCCTGCCATCAGCTCCCTCGCCGCAACCTCAAAACAGATCCACAAGCAGTGATTGGAATGGCAGAATGATAGCTTTCCTAGTTGTTGGTTGTGTAGGATCCTTCTCTTTGTTGCTAGTCGTCGGTTTCTTTGTCTTCAGATATTGCAAAGGTAGAGGTTGCCGTGTTCATGATTCAGGTCGCCTGGAGGAAACCGTGTCCCCAAGTCCGACTAACCGCGTTTCCAATCAGCCCCAAGCCTCGTTAGCACACGCAGTTCTGGAGAAGCGTCCGAGCCAATTGACAAGCTTGGCAAATACAGGTGGTTTGGAGGAATTTTCTTTAGAAGTCCTGATTCAAGCCACCAACAATTTCTCTGAGGATCATAAAATTGGGACCGGTAGCTTCGGTTCTGTTTACCGGGCCACGATGGATGATGGGCGTGAAGTGGCCATCAAACGTGCTGAAACGATGACGAGCACTTCATCGTATGCTGTCGGTACCGTGCGTCAAGAAGATAAAGGCAATGCTTTCGTTAATGAGCTGCAGTATTTGTCTCGCCTTCACCACAAAAACCTTGTCCGACTACTGGGATTTTGTGAAACATCGGATGAGCGTGTATTGGTATACGAGTACATGAGGAATGGCACACTCCATGACCATCTCCACAAGCTCCAGTCTTCACCCTTCATGTCATGGGCCACACGGCTTAGGATCGCATTAGATGCCGCCAGAGGGATCGAATACTTGCACGAATACGCGGTACCACCCATCATACACCGTGACATAAAAACCTCCAACATTCTTCTCGATGCAACTTGGACAGCAAAGGTATCTGATTTCGGATTATCATTGATTGGCCCGGAGGATGAGAAGTCTCACCTCTCGCTGCAAGCAGCCGGCACAGTCGGATACGTGGACCCTGAGTACTACAGGTTTCAACAACTGACCAATAAGAGTGACGTTTACAGTTTCGGTATAGTATTGCTGGAATTATTAACAGGACTCAAGGCAATCCACCACAATGAAAATGGGGCACCGAGGAATGTGGTTGATTTTGCGGTTCCATATATCGGGCGTAATGAAATTCATAGAGTATTGGACAGCCGAGTCCCAGCACCAACCCCTTTCGAAATAGAGGGAGTAGCAAGTGTAGGATGGGTAGCAGCTGCTTGTGTAAGAGCAGAAGGCCGACACAGACCTTCAATGTTGGAGATTGTAAAGAGCTTGGAGAAGGCTTTGACTGACTGTTTGCTTCCCCCAACTTTCTCTCGATCCAGTACAGAATCCTCAACATAACTCCCCTCACATTTTGTATAGCAAAGTACAGAATCCCTCCAATTCATTCCACTATATTCGTTCTTTCACATTTTTCTTGTTTGTTGATTCATTTTTGTTCAATATTGACTTAAATTTTAATTGAAAATATTTAACTCTGATTCCTGGTGTAATTATATTCGCTAAAGATTACTGTACAGCAAAATTTATTTAATTAAGTAAATATTTCGAATATCAAACATATAAAAATTAGATTATTTAATTCTGGACTTTTAGTGCATCAAATTGCGTAGAAGAAAACCAAAGAGAGGTCTCCACAAGGTGTCGTTCGAGTTTGACACATTCATTACGATTTTTTCTCAATAAAACAACTTTTGAATAATTAAAACATGCATGCATAGTTTCTCATTATGGACCCACAATTTATTTTTGTGTTTGTGTTTTCATTGTATTTGTATTTGTATTATCCGTAGTAATCATGTCCAAGGTTAAACATTAATTATTATTATTGTTTGTTTAGGGTAAGCTTTTTTTTTCATAATTAAAGGTTAAACGTTGTTATTATGTAACCCAGATAATTGTTAAAAAAAGGGTTTTGCTAATCATGTGGTATTAGTCGCTTGGAGCGGAAGAAATGCTGTATATAGATCATTTCATATTTAGGTTCTTAAAATTCTCATTCCACTTTAAACCATTTATTTGTTAGTTTTAAATTATCTTAAATTCAATTATTCAAGACTTGTATGTAACCAGTCCAGATTGCTCCCACCAATTTCTTTTTCTTCTCTGTTGATTCAATTGGAATTTTAGTCTTGATTTTGATTGTGCTAGGAAAGTCGATGCTTGCATGTTTCTTGTAAAAATTCTAGATTGAGTGGAGTTTAATTAGTTAATTAATTATTTATAATGATTGTTTTGATTCAAACTATCAAATAATTAGTTGAAACTTCAGAAAATTGTGATTTAGTTTTCCTTCATCTTTAATACATGTTTAATCATCATTTGTATAAATTTCAGAAGTCCATATTATCAACTCACTAATATCAATAATATAAGGATTAAAATGTAAATATCTAAAATATAGAGGGGTTGTCTGGATCTCTTAAGTGGGAAAAAATGATGGCGGGTGTAGTAGCAAGAAAATAGAAAAGAAGTTGTTATATAAAAGGTGTAATCCTTGAATATTTATTTCCATAGAATTTGACATATATTCATTTTGAGTTGGCCCAACTCCAACTAAAACTTAAAGCAAGGAGAAGGTCAAAAAAGGATATCTATGAATAATTAATTGATGCATGCATTATTTCTCGATAAAATAAAATAAAATAAAAAGTTGACCGTAGCACTTTGTTTTTTTGTTTTTTTATTGAAGCATTCAAGGGAGGTGATGTGGACAGTGTTGGTGATATGGAGGATGACTTAGTTTTGGGGCCTCCACCCAACGGAGGCAAGGTGAGCAAAGCCTTCTCAGCGAAACATACGATGGATTCAAGACCTAAAAGGTGCCGCCTGGTGAGCGGTGTCGCTGCCCAAATACCATCCCTAGCCTCTTTAAGCTGCCACCTAACCAATGGTGAAGAACCCACATCTGAAGGTGCCGGTGGAGGGAGGCAACCTAAGGTAAGTTGGAAGGTGAATTTGATTGGATCCAACACCTCAAAGCCTAACTCCTTTCATCTTACCCTCCTTGAGTTTGCTTGGAATCCACTTACTTTTATCTCATCATACTCAACTATGGTATTCTCACTCCTCAACTTCACCTTGCTAACAATCTTTCTTTCATTTGGTTAAATTCTGCAATTAGTCCCTGTACTTTTTCAAAAATTATGGATTTAGTTTCTGTCTTTTAATTTGATCAAATTTAGTTCTTAATTGTACTTTTTGACTTGATCAGTTTTAATATCTATATACTTACAGTTGTAGATTCAATTTATATTTTGAAATTTTAGTCTTGACATAAATGATAGCCGTTAATCCATTAAATGAATTTTTAGTGAGTAATATATGGAAATAACAAAATGATATGACATTGCACATATGATAATATGTTTGACGCATCAAATTTTAAAAACAACAAAACTTAATGAATTTAACCATTATCATCTGGTAAAGACCGAAATCTTAAAATTTAAAAAATATATATACATAACTTAAAATGATTTAATTAAAGTAGAATAACTATAAAAACTAACAATAGAGTTTTACAAGTTGGGGACTTGACCGGGAAAACATTGACGCAACCCATTTGTCTTATACCCATTATTCATATTTTCGTTAAAACAAGACTTGAGTCATTGGACACCTTTGATGTTAATATAATTTCTTTTATATTTAAAAATATTTTAATAACTTTTTTAAAATATTTTTAATCTTAGTTATATGAGATAAATTGATGTTAAGCAGGGTTTAAAGTTAATAGAAATGTTTGTTTCTTAAATTATAAAGAAAGCATGCATTCGTTGGTAAATTTGATCCATAAATTAATAATTAATTTTTTTCAGAGTTTGGTTTCCATTGCTGGACCACAGTTTGTTTGTCATTCATGCATTTGGGTGTTTAAAATCGTTTGAAAATTCTAATCATTCATCCATTTTTAGTAAAAAGTAAAACCCCAAAACATGTTACACTTTGGGCATTAGCGATATGACTGATAAAATAATAATTAATAAGTTGAATCTTTACTAACAACTTTAAATATCTCTATTTTTATTTAATATAAAAAATAAATATTTTATTTAATAGGCCTACATAACGCGAAAAATTAATTACACGACTCGCTCTAGTAGATACCTTAAAAAATAAAAAAATATTATATCATATAATATTTTTATAAACTAATGAATCAAAAATGATTTGATTAGTGAAATTCAATTCTCTTGAATTATTTTATTAAAAAACATAAAAATAATATTAAATTATAACGTATTCGTGAAAAATAAAATTATATAACAAATATATTATAAAATTTTATAAATACAGTTTTTCAATATTTACATTACAATATTATATTTTTATTTTTTGTAATATTTTTTATTTTTATATGATATAGATTATTTAATATTCTCTCAATAAATATATAATATATAAATAAATAATAAGATATTAGAAAATTAGAAACAAACCAAGTCAGGTTGAAATGAACTTATTGAATTCAAATAATCTAAGTGTTGAATAATAAAACCTAAAATAATCAAAATTCGAAAAATTTAAATATCAAACATGAGTGATTTAAACTTAAAATAATCCAAATTTAAAATATTAATTAAAACCAAAACTAATCTAAACTCAAAATTAATTGAAAATTTGAAACTCTAAGTTAACTAATCTAAATTAATCTGACCTAAAATAAACCTCATCTACCCAATTGACAAGTATAGAATAAAAAGTATTCTAATTTATTATCCAAAATTATTTTATTATCTATACTATTTGTAAAGACCTTTATTGAGTTGGTGTCACTCATCAATCGAGTCTCAACTCAATTAGAAAATTACCAAAAATCATTTTATTTGCAAACAAAATTATATGATTATGTAGATTTTTTTAATTTTTTTTATATTTTTATAAATCAATCAAAATTAATTCATAATCAAATTTAAACCAACGACATTATGCATTTTTTTTCTTTTACCATTTGAACAAAAAAAATTTAGTTTTTACATGAAATTAATAAGTATATTTGTAATATAAATTTGTTATCTATACTATTTATAATTCTTTATTGAGTTAGTGTCACCTATCGTTGAGTCTTTTAAGGAGCTAAGAAAAAACTATTTTGTTTACAAAGTAAGTTATATAATTATGTGGGTATTTTTGACTTTTTATGTTTGTATAAAAATTTGTACATACATTTAAAGGGTATACAAGGGCCTTCCCCCCTCCCCCAAATTTTAAGAAATTATGATTTTTCTCTTACTTAAGCACCAAAATTTTTTGAAAATTTTCATTTCAAAATTTAGAAAATTTTCATTATACCTTTTATTTTTTTTTAATTTTAATTAAGTTCGCTTAAAATATTTGAAAATTCTCACTAATCTCACAAAAAATTTAAATATTTTAATTAAACTCCCAATTTTTTTTAAAAAAAATCTCATTAAACTACTAAAATTTTTGAAAATTTTACTAGCCCCCAAAATTTAGTCCCAAGATCCGTCACTATATTTTGTGTTATTATTAATTAATTCTAAACCATATTTTTTTTATTTATTGTATGCTATTTTTAAAACACACCTATAAGTTTTACATATGTGAGTTTCACACGCGTATGCGTGTGATAAAATTTCTAATATGCATATAACAAGTTTGTGAATTCAAATAGCTATAAATTTAATGCATTCATAATAGTAATATTGAAAGAAAAAAAATTGTAACCAGAGTATGATTAGTCTCCTCACCATGAATGCTCTCTAAAGAGATAAATGACATGTAATGAAATGTGCTCCATCCTTATAAATGAAGATCAAATCTTTAATCACAGTAACCACCACAACCACATCTAATAGTTTAATCATGATAGTAATGATAATAGTAGAATTGAAATAGAAAAGATTGAATGTATTGGTAATAGTATCCCGTATCAATGTCACACATAATGTATAACCCTAGAAAAAGATTCTTTGATGGGAGAGCACGTTATTGAGTTCAGGAGCTTTAAATAAGAGATTAGAAAATGGAAACATGGTTGCCAAAAATGGTGCGAATTCGCACCCTGCTCCAATCCTCTTTCTTTTTTACCTAAAACTACTTTTCCTCTCTTCCCTTTCCGCTAACTACAATTCCAATGTCTCTCTCTCTCTCTCTCTTGCTTTTATATACCTGCCTCAACTCTCTCAAAGCAAGCATTGTGAAACAAAAATCCAAACACTTTGGCCTTCTTTGGAATTTGTAATTTTCCGAAAGCTGAAGTGGCCGGAACCGTGGCCTAACCTCAGGTCTGTGCCCCTTTTTTCATCTTCTCTTTAGAAAAATATAAAAAAGAAAGGAAAAGGAAAACAAGGGGTCTGGGTTATATACTTTTTATAATACTGCCCTATTCATCCAAATGCATGGTTTGTTTATTTGTTAAGAGGTTTATAGTATCAGCTAGCTAGCTTAGATCTGGTGTCAGAACAAGGGAATCTTCCACTCCTTCCATGAAAAAGATCTCTTTTCCCAGCATAATCACTCACAAAACTCCTCTTCCAACAACAACAAAAAAAACATATGATGGGGTTTTCTTCATATTTCAAACTAACTTCTTCTTCAGAGGATGTTGGTTCTTCTTTTCTCTGATAACTATAATAGGTTTTCGCTATGTTTTATTATGCTTTGAATTTCCCTATATGTTATGTACAGATGTTTTAAATCTCCTTCAACTTCACTTTCTTTCATGCTGTTAACCTACTGTTTTTTTTTATCAGCCAAAAGAGATTATGTTTCCTTTGAAGATAGATAGCTAGGGTTTAAGTATAGCTAACTTTTTATCCACTCCCTATTTCCGTGGGTTATGCATGGATCTGCTTCTACACTCATGTTCTTTTTCTTCTGAATATCTTTTTTTCTTTTGGCAAAGTTGTTCATAAATTAAATCTGACACGATCTTCTCATCTTCCAAAACCTAAAAGCAGGAATATATAAAAGGGTGAAGATGGGAAGAGGAAAGATAGAGATAAAGAGGATCGAGAACACCACGAATCGTCAGGTTACGTTTTGCAAGCGGAGGAATGGACTGCTGAAGAAAGCATACGAGCTGTCAGTCCTTTGTGATGCAGAAGTTGCTCTTATCGTCTTCTCCACCCGTGGCCGCCTCTACGAGTACTCCAACAACAAGTAATTTTCCTTCTCAATCCCATTCCTCGAATATTCTTATCTTTTGGGCCAAATTACTTGATTTTTAAACATTTTTCCCTCGCTTGCTTTCAAGTCTTGAAGATCCAAATCTTGTTTTAAAACTCAAATCAATTTTATTGTACTATAACATGAATAAACATGAATAAAAATGAAGTAAATTATTTTCGATTAGGCTAAATACCCCAATTTAATAAGTTAAATATCTAAATTCGTATCCACAAAAATAAAGTCGACCAGTATCTCAATTTAAATTTATTATCCATAGAAGTCTGAATATTAATATTGACTTCTGCTTCAAATCTGTTGCACATACATATTAGTTTTAATATTATATGAATTTGCACAAAAACAAATCAAATATCTGCGCTATACGCTATTTAATTCGTGAATGATCCATTTTATTTCAGAGGTAAACACAGACAATGGAAATGAGTGAGAAAGACGATGGAGTTGAGCCAACTCCAATCTTACATCTGATTCAACATGGATAAATTAAGCATTCCAACACTTAGATAATACAATCATCATATTGATAAAAAAAATTACATCTTGCACCACAAACTAAAATGTAATACCACTAATAAACTTGTGATATAAACAAATTTCTTAGCCATGCAAATGAGGACTTCTCTCAATGGCAATATTAACATCTTAGGAACTTTAAGATCAGATTTAAGATTTATTCTAATTTCAATTACTTTGAGCTAATTAAAATTGATTGCCAGACAAATAGAAGTAAAAGCATTTTTAAGTATGATGGAAAGGGAATTCCAATATAGAAGAGCCTCTCCAATGGAAGGATGTGGTGTAATTAGATGGTAAAGAGGTGCATGTGATTATAGAATCGGAAGTCAAAGCAAAATTTCATCCGATGTTGAAGATTTGACATAGATCCCATTTGGTTTAAACCCTTAATGTCAAAGTGGAGTTTGAGTTCCAATACTTTCCAATTGGGTTGTTTTGGACATCTCTGTCACTTCCTTTTGTCTGCTTCTATTTTCAAGCTAAAAACTGTCAAACTCTCCAACTCCAATCTTTTGTTTGCTTATCATTCTCTTCACTGAAGATTTGGCAACCCATGTTTGGAAGCTTTTAAATATTGCTTCATTGCTAAATACAGCCACTTCAATCTATATGTCTCCTTTCACTTCCATAGCTAAATCCATGCAAAAACAAAGTAGAGAATTTTCTTCTCCCACCTGTTACATTGCCGATTGAGCTAACTTCAATATCACTACTCTTCACCCAGTTATTTTTTTCACTAACTTTAAAAATTTAACTTGCGAATTATGATTAAACACATATTTATAAGATGGGTTTCTTTTTCGAAAATAGTAATTAAAGATACGTACATGGTGGAGATCTTGTAAACTCATTTTTGGCAACAAATCCCTCTTCCTTTAATTCAATCCAACTTTTATTAATCCAATATAGTCCATGGTGCGTGTTTCAAGTCCAAACTAAAATGCTCAGGATACGGCTTATATGCATCACTTCCAGTCCCTAATGCACCATGGAATCACTGATTTTGTACTTGGATTACCCTAAACTCAAATGAACAAGGAGTTAATTATGGTGCTACTTTATGGATTCTATAAAAACTAAGCATTCTTATAGTAAATATAATATTTGTGCTTTTTCCTTTTACGTCCATTTCCTATATCCCTGCTGATTTGATTTCTTGGGTGCAGCATAAGATCAACAATAGAGAGGTACAAGAAGGCATGTTCCGGTACTTCAAACACAAATACCGTTACGGAAATCAATGCTCAGGTAATTAATTATTTTTCGGGATAAGATAAATGGAGTTTGGTATTTTGCATGACAAAAGAAATATTTATTTTACAATGTAGTATTATCAACAAGAATCAGCCAAGTTGAGGCAGCAGATTCAAATGCTACAGAATTCTAGCAGGTAAACTATAAAATCCTTTGAAATTGTGAGATGAACAAAAGAAAAAGAAAAAAGCAGTCTTAATTTTCAAAAATTAAAAGAACCTGGCTTGTTCTTTCAGAGGATTGCATTGCCCGCTTTTCCTCCTTTTACATTTTGTTCTTTAAAGGCTAATACCCTATTTCTTTTTAACTTGGTTTCTTTCAAGGCATCTAATGGGAGATTCGTTGAGTTCCTTGACAGTGAAGGAGTTAAAGCAGCTAGAGAATAGACTTGAACGAGGCATTACTAGAATCAGATCAAAGAAGGTAAATATTTACATCCCAATGATTCATTTTCATTTTCATTTAATATAAAATCATGGGGATTTTCTTTGACTTGAAATCACTCATCTCAGCTTACTCTCCTACTTAATGTTTATATATTTATATCTGTGTCTTATCTGAGTTTGGTTGTTGGTGATGCAACAGCACGAAATGCTGCTAGCTGAAATTGAGTATTTTCAGAAAAGGGTGAATGCTTACTTTCTTATTTACTTTACTTGTTTTTCCCCACTTCTAAATTTAACTCTTTAACACACCTACCTTAAATTTTATATATTGTAGGAAGTTGAGCTGGAAAATGAAAGTGTATGTCTCCGAGCTAAGGTAATTACATTCATTTTTCCTAACACATCAACCAATTGTTTTTGTCATGCAATTTGAGTTTAGTTAAGGCTGCCCATCCACACCTACTCAAATATTGAGTGAGATCTCTTCAATTTAGAATTTAGTCCCTGTACTAGTTTTTCTACTTTTTCAGATTTCATAATTTAGATTCAACGGTTAAAATTATTATGCTGAATTCATATTCCTTTCAACATTATTTTTTTAGTTATATGGTTATTAAGTGAGTATTTTTTTTCAAAATGTCACACCAACAAATTTAAGAAAAAAATTAACGGTGTTAACAATTGGGCTTGACTTTTAAAATTTAAAAAATAGAGGGATTGAATTATTGAAAATAAAAAAATATAAAAATTAAAGTGCCAATTTAAGAAGAGTACAGATACTGATGACACATTTTAACATTTTAAGTGCTAGTATCAGACATACCCAAAGATAGAGGGTTGATGGTCGGGCACGGCCCAATTTCAAAAAAAAAGATTTATGATATGGGGATACAAAGTCTTGGATACTAATTCATAATTTTATTGTTGTTGTGAATGCATGTTTATTGAAAAAATGATTATCTGATCATATTTTATTATAACCTTGGAAATATAAAATTTGTAACTTCATAATATCTTAAGAGACACTGAATGGGAGTTATGATTAAGAATAGATTGCAGAGATAGAGAGGGTTGAGGAAGCAAACATGGTAACAGGAGCAGAGCTGAATGCTATCCAAGCCTTGGCATCTCGCAATTTCTTCACTCCAAATGTGATTGAGAGAGGAACTCCCACTCCCTACTCCCACCATGACAAGAAGATTCTCCATCTTGGGTAATTGCCTTTTTCTAATGTCTTTGCTTCCAATATTATGAAACCAAGCATTGGGTTAATATGTATATTTTTTAATCTTTCTATTGCAGGTAGAGAGAGTTGGAGCGAACAAATCTGAAAAGGGTGTTGTGATATTATGAGATTAAATAAGGATGCATTTCAACCATATGTACTCTACATATATTATGAAGCTGTCATGTAATTTGTTACTTGTTTTGTTCTGTTATATTGTCTCAAAACCTATACTAGTAGTAATGTGTTTAATTTTGTGTGTTAAATTGATTTTTTTTATATAATGCTTAAAATTATTCACAGTTCTTACTTAATTTTTAAATAGGAGAAAAATACGCTAATAATATTAAGTGACGGTTGATGATGATAGCCAAAAATATCGATACTAACATTTGTTTATAATAATAGTGTTTCTTTTTATTTCTTATTCAAGTTAGAAATAAAGATTTGTTTTACCATAGAATAGTACCTAAATTCTTAAAAAATTAATTTTACAAGAAAAAATGAAATGGTAGAGGGATCATCGATCATTAGCCATCTATTTTGATAAGTTGAGTAAATGTGTATGCTCTCTCTTACCTAAAGTCTTCAATTTCAAACTCGGTAACATACAAAGACTACAAAACAAAGGCCCAAAAAGTCAAAACCAGCCACCGTGGGAAGAGCTCCACTGGAGAGACCAAACCCCTGATCGACGGACAAGGCATTGGGGACGGTAATGAGGGCCTAGGGGCCTTGCCCCCATTTTTGAAAATTTTCATTAGACCTTTAAAAAATTCTAAATGTTAATTGTCCCAAAATAATTTATATATTATTTCTTTTAAAATTGTATGAAAAATTATATTAAAATATAAAAAAATTAATCTGTAAATTAAAAATTTTATCTTTTTTATATATAAATTAAAAGATACTTTTTTACTATGGAATTTGTTATGAAAAATTAACAATTATATTAAAAGTTACTTAAAGTTAATATATAAAACTTATATAATCGTTAACTATTATATCCTGAATAATTAAAATATTAAAATATTTTAATTAAATCCTTTAAATTTTTGAAAATTTTAGCTGGACCCCAAGCTTAACATGATGAGGGTAGAAAAAAGTTGGATGGTTAATAAGAAGAGTTAAATTAATTAGTTCAAGACTTCGGCCTTTTCTTTTAGCCTTTATTACTAGTAACAGGCCTGTTATGTGGGTTATACCTGGCCCATACGAGTTGTTATTTCCCTCTTATAATTCTTTTCTTTTACATTTGCAAATTGTAATTCGAAATTCTCGGAGATAAGTTCACTTGATCAAGGGTAGGGCAAAACCCGAAAAGTGAGAGAGTTTTGGTAAAAATATAAACTCGAAAAATGAGCTTGAGAAAAAAAACAAGACTCGTTTAGAAAACAAGCTGAGCCTCATGTAAGGCTTATTCTACTCGATCCAAATATGTAAAAAAAAAAGCCTTTTTTTTACTCTCTTTTTTGCTTTTTTTTTTGCATTATTTTGCTGTCATTTCACTATATGTTGTTACTATTTTGTTGTTATTGTATAACTCTTGTTATTGTTACTATGTTAGAGACATTTGCTTGTTAAGTTACACTTATCTTACTGTTATTTAAGTATACATATTTTTTTAAAAAATTATTTTTAATTTGTTGGGAAACATTTATTTTAATGTTTTTAGTATTTTTATATATTATATATATTTTTAAAATAATATAAAAAAATTAATACGGGCTGAGTTGGGCTCGAATTTTAATATTCTCATCCGATAAAATCCGGGCAGGACTTGGGTAAAATTTTAGGCCCATTTTTTGGGTTGAACCGAGTACGGGCCTAACAAACCGGCCTAATTTTTTGTTGGGCCCGGTCCATGATCACCTCTAGATATAAGTATATGGTTGAATATAAAAAAAATTATAGTGTTTTTAAATTTAGTTGGAATCTATTATAATTATTTAAAAAACTATTTCTACATTAACATTTTATCTCTTATAATTTTTTAGATAATTGATATTTTAATTAATATCAAATTAAATTTTAATATATGTTTAATTCAAATACATATGAAATACTTCAAACTTTTTTTCAATTTAAGCATCTGTTAATTAAGGTAAATGTAGTAATTTATTTTTTAATAAGCAAATCAAGATCATTTTAAAAATATTAAATTCACATATTTGTTAATGATAAACTAAGTTTTTTTTGTGGATACAGTTAATAAGGTTTGTGAAGAATAAACATCATTAAAAAAAGATTAAAACCAAAAATTAATAAAATTTGTATTTAATTGATGAGGGTAATTTCGTAGCAATGGTGAAGGATCACGATGGTCGATTAATAAATGGCTAGTCGGGTTATGCAACAGTTGTTTGAGACCCTCATTTAGCTGAAAATTATGCTATTCGAGAGGCCTTACAATGCTCTGCTTGCTTGCGGTTAATGCTCAAAGGGAGAAACGTAGAAATATGTTTGAGTTTGCTTTCCTGGTTCAGGACTATTTGTATCTTCAATCGTTTTTCACCGACGAAAACTGATGCTAATAACATAACTCATCGTGTAGTGAGGATGGCTTTTATTATTGACACGTGGTTCACCCTCATTCTTATTTATTTCTTATAATCAGATTTAATTTTTAAGTTAAAAAAAATATTATCTTAATATATAAATATGTTAATAGATAATTTGTGGCATCCCCTATTTAGAATTAGCCACGTGTAGCAGTAGGAAGTTTCTCAGATGATTCACTACGGAGCTTCAAATTTTAAAAACAAGACAAAAGACACAATACCAAATACATAAAACTTTACGCTACTAAGTTTCAAGAAGTACATAGATGATAGAAGCCAATTGCAATTTGGTCAACATGTTGGCACACCACCCAATCTCATAACCTAATCGGACATGAGCCAATATAAGCGAATAACGCAGATAGAAAATTTTACTTCAATTCATTTCAAAAATGTAACTCCACACCAAATTAAACTTTTATTTTTTATTTAATATATTTATGATATAAAAATAAATATTTTATATTTAAAATAGTAAAAACAATTTAAAAGTTCTTGAAAATTATTGTTTTCTAGAAATATATATGAAAAAGACTTAAAAATTATGTCAAATAATATTTAAAAGTCATAAAACAAAACTCATTTTATTAAAATAAATCTAAAATTCAAAAACAAAATTAATATGAGAAAATAAAAAATCAAACCAAACCAAACTAAACCATTTATAAAAAAATACTCTGACTAAACCCAAACCGATATCACCTTTTGCTTAGTCACATACAAGCTAATATCATCATAAAATACGCACATAATTACAAAACAAAACAAAACAAAAAGCATAAAAGTGATAACTAGCACAAATTATAGGCAACAGAAGCAAATTTTATAAAACTATTTTTGAAGTCCTTTTAAGTTTTAAAATTTTTAATTTTAATATTATAGTTAGCGTTTAAAAAAGGATAAATTTGTGTTTGATCCTTTTAAAGTTTTTTTAATTTAATTTTTATAGAATTTATATTTTTTTATGATAAATTTAGTAACATTTTTAGTTGGATTCGGAAAACTAATACAAAATAGTATCTAAATAATAATTTTATAAAAATAAAATTTAATATTTGCAATATCTAAATATAAATAGTATATAAATATTAATTAAGTAAAAAAATAAAATTATAGTTATAACATCTAATACAATTGATGCAAGTGTTGAGTGATTATAATTGAATAAAAAATAATGTATTCTAGAAACTTGTCATTTAAAAATAAGTTTTACTATTGTATGCTATAGTGTAATTTCCTATAAAGTGGTTTTTTAGGGAAGTTCTTTTCTTTGAATATATATGAAACTTCTTTTCTTGTTTCAAAAGTAATTTTGCTATTGGTATAATTTCTTATAAGGTTATTTTATAAGAAAGTAATTCTTAAGGAGATTTATTATCGTATGCTACAACGTAATTTCTTATAAAATATTTACTACTTCGAAATTCAAACAATTCTAATGTACAACTATTTATCATACCATATTCAATTCACTATTTCACTTCCATTTATCATACCATTATCATTTCAATAACAACTATAGAACTTATTTATTCATTTACCCTTATTAACACGACTCGGACTCGGACGGATACACGGATCTAACCAAACACACCAGTTTGGCACCCAGTGCCTCATCAGATAATTCGAAGTAATAAATTGACACTCAGTGTCTCATCGGCTAAACCAAAGTAAATTGACACCCAGTGGCTCATCGAATTAATTCGAAGTAGTAAATTGACACCCAGTATCTTATCAACTCGAACTCGAAGAAATCTTTGAACTCTTCCAATCCTATGGCATGCCATCTATATCCGACTAAGCATGATACAGTTAATAGGGTTTAATTTCGCAATTTAAAAAATTCAATATCCAATATCAATTTTTCATATAATCACATATACATATAAATTTAATTCAATATCAAAATGTCAAATACTCACCTCAATCACTTACCATAAACATTTAATCAAAATACAACAATTAATAAATAAATTCAAATTATAGAAATACAAACCAGAAATTCCGAGCTATTCCTCATCAACTTTATCTTTTTCCTTTTTAGTCGAGGATTCTAGTACAATGTTAGCTACAGAATTAAAACAATTAAAATTCATCAATACAACACAATTCAATTTCATATTTAGTATTTCAATTTTTACTCAATATTTGCCTAAATTTCAATTTAGTCCCTAAACCGGGACTAACTTTATTTCTTCACAACTAATCTTATATTTTCATACAAATTCTACTTTAAACTAAATTTAACTCCCTATTTTCACTTAAATCCCTAAATTTTGAATATTCACAATTTAGTCCCTATTACTCAAAATTTACAATTTATTCTACAATTCAATCCTTTTTCATTTCTAACTTAAAAATCTATCAATTTAATCCCTAATACTAAAATTATTCAACATAGACAACACTCAAAAACTCAATAATTTCTAAAATTTTGACATGGGCTGGGTAGTATTTAATACCGGGATTCTAAAAACATAAAAGTTACAAGAAAAATGGACTAAATTGACTAATCAATTGAACTTTGAAAAATTGAAGCCCCTAGGTGCGTCTGTTTCTTTCTCCTTTTTCTTTCTTTTTTTCCTTTCTGTTTCGTTTATTCTTTGTTTCTTTTTCTATTTCTTTTTCTTTTATTTCTTTGTTTTATTATTATTATATATATACTTAACATTTAAGTAAATCTATTATAATATATATTTTAGCTTTTAATTTTTTTATTAATTTCACCTTATGTCGCCTCATTTTAAAACATTGACATAATTGCTCCTTTGGTCCTTTTAATTTTTCTTTAATTTATAATTTAACTTTCACCCTTTATGCAATATAGTCCTTATACCTAATAACTTTTAATTCATGCAAATTCACTTAACCAAAACCTAATTAACTACACAACTAACTTACAAGTCCGATTTACTGGAACGGAGTTTCGGAAATGCACTTTTCTGACACCTGTGACTATCGGGTCGTTACAAAAAGAATAAGAGTTAATGCCAAGTAATAGTTAATATCTTTTAGGATTGCAATCCTCTACGTGTTCTTCCTTTGTATTTTCAATTCATTTCGTTATTTGAAAGTGTTGCTATTTGACATCTTAGAGGAGAATTTCACAAAGTGAAATAAGACTCATTTAAAGGTGAGCATGATTTAGTGAAGCGATATAAGACACCTTGAAAGGCAAGCTTAATTTAATTAAGTGAAATAAGACGCCTATACTAAATTGATGTTTTTCAGATGGTCTCTTTTAAGAGGGCATGCCTAAAAGGACTAGATTAATGCCTTTTAGAGGCTCTCGTTTTAAAGCACACACCCTAAAGAAGTTAAGGGAGAGCACACTTGAAATGGCTAAATTGATGCCTTTTAAAGGCTCTCCCTTAAGAGGGCGCACTTGAAGAGGTTAGATTGATGTCTTTTAAAGGCTCCCCTTTAAAAATGCATGTCTTAAGATACTAGGTTGATATGTAAAGGTTTTTCTTGCAAAACAAATTTTTAATCGTTCTAGCAATAACACGCAATTCATTCTACTTAAGAGATACTTGTAAACTTTTTAAGGATGTTTCTTAGATAAACACAAATGAGTCTTGGCGAGTACTTGAAAAGGCAATCAGAGAAATGCACACAATTTTTGAAATAATACATATTTCTATTCTACTAAGAGATAAATTGAGCCAAAATAATATGGTTGTAAAGGCGACTTTGGTGAAGAGAACTTGATTTTCTTGTTGTTCATAGGCTATTTTGGTGTGGTTTCCATTTTATCTTTCATTTATTTGAGCGGGTCTTGATTAGTTTGAAGACTTTTTCATTCCATTAAGGATAGCTTTTTTGGCATATAATAAGGATGATATGTAACACCCCTTACCCAGTCCAGTCATTGAACCAGAGTAATAGAATGCTTCAGACAAATACAAAACATTTACATGAAATTTATAGTTCAAAATTTCAATTCAATATCAATTTATCACACATGATCAAGTATAACATGCAATATTACCAAATTAGAGTTTAAATCGAGCTTACGAAAGCTTTAAATTAACTCGACATCAATCAATGATCAATTTGAAACTAATACAAAAAGATGAGAAAATTTTGTAAATAGGGGTCACACGATCGTGTCCCTTGACCGTGTGAAAGGCCGAGTTCGTGTGGGTCAAAAGTGAAATTATTCAAAAATTATCACATGACTGTGTTGTTGGGCCGTGTAACAGGCTATGGCTAGGTGTGATTATGCATGCATAAATACAACAGGTCACACAGGCGTGTCCCAACCTGTGTGACAACCTGATGTCGTGTCATGGAATCGTGTGTGACATACGGCCGTGTGGAACCAAAAGTGTCCTATAAGTCCCCAAAATCAAGCTCAACATTTACCCATATAAAGGAATGATCAAAACATCATGAAACATACTTATAACCTGCATATAATTCACTTGTATTTCACCAAAAATACCACATTTAAAACCATAACAATATGCCTCAACTTGCACTTCAACTCAATCAACAAAACATACCTAAATTTAATCATTCAAGCAATCTCAAAATCAATCTTACCAATATGTACTAAACTTACCAATTTCATCCAAACTTAACACAAGCACACTATTCATTTACCAAACCCTTTTTGTAACATCTTGTTTTTTTAGTGAGGTCGGGAAAAATGGTCTTAGGACCACAAATTCTGACTAGTAAGTCAATTTTTTATTTTATTTAATATTTATAGAATTTATATAATGTCGTATTAAAATTTGGTTAAGAAATTTTAACGTTTAGATAATTAATTAAGTAAAAAGGACTAATTTGTAAAAGCTGCAAAAGTTAGTTTATATTAGCTAAAGGTGTGAAATGGTTAAAGTAATATGAATTTATGGGCTTAAGTGGTAATTATACCATAAGGATTGATGTTGGACGATTATGGACAATTGTTATGTTGATTATTAGAGTTATAATAAAGGCAGACTAGTAAATAACAAAAGAAATGGAAAATTACAAAAGAAAAAGAAGAACATCTTCTTCTCTATTATGCTTCACCACTGAAAACACCATTGAAGTAGGTCTTACAATATTGGGTTCATGCCTTAGCTTTTGCATATAAGTAATTTTGATTCCAGTTTTTAGTAATTTTGATATTTTTGTGATCATTGTAGCTTAACCTAGCTAACCCAGGTGTTAATTCATTAAAATATTAAATGTTTTGAAATGTACCGTTGTTGAAATTGTGAGATTTTTGAAGCTTTATGATAGTTTTGTAAGTTTGATAGCTAAATAGGATTATTTTGTAAAGTGTTTTAGTGATTTTGATATTTAAGGATTAAATTATTAAAGTTGTAAAATCTCATGAAAATATTGTGAAATAGAGAAATATATAGGTTGTTCATGGGTTATAGGAAAATCTACTAGCTTGATTTAAGCTTAATTGTGTTCATTTTGATAGTTTCGGGTTTAGGGACTAAATTGTATAAAGGGTAAAATTAGGGGTAAATTTGTAAATATGACTAAAAGGACTTAAATGCATAAATTGATTGTTTATTTGGTTTGAATTGGTTTAATTAAACTAAAGTGTGTTTTAAATCAAGAAACTCAACGAGTAGAGGACATACGAGGAAAAGGGAAAATTGTCAATTAGTATCTGATAACTGAATCATCTGACAAGTAAGTTCATACTACTTTCTAAATTTATAATTTGATATTAAATGTTTTTAATTATACATATACATTGTCATATTGGAAAATCTGACTTATAGTAATAAATTGGATTTCTGAAATATTTCCAATGGAACGAGTAAAAGTATTGTATATAAGGTTTATGAAAGATTCTCATTCTAGACCGTGCTCTAGCATTTGTTGCAGACTCGAATATACATGTGACACAGATTTAGCCTGGACTGGTAATCTATTGTCATTTTAAAGGTTTAGCTTGGACTGGTAACCTTACATGTATACATAGCCCTGGTTAGGCTATATTTCTTCTGTGTTGTCATTAGTTTAGCCCGGACGGGTAACCTAACACATATATCTTTGTACCATATTAGCTCATACGAGTTTTATCTATTTTCTAGACTTGTATATTGAATTCTTTTACGAAGTTCCATTGAAAAACTATTGAATATACAGTGTTAAATGGTTTTATAAATGTGAACATGATTTGAATTCCGACTACATGTATATTTATTGATTACTGACTCGAACTTGTTGATTTATGTTGTGATAAGGTTTTTACTTGAATAGTTATATGCAATTAGCAATTAAATGTGTATGGTAAGTTAGTGAATTGAAATGTATGAACTTACTAAGTATATCTTATACTTATTTCTGTTATTAATTTTTGTAGATTTTGAATACGAGGAGTGTGTTGATCGGATCAGCAGAGCTCACACCTAGCATCATCTAACATCGGTAGTTTTTGAAGTCTTCAAATGTGGTTAATTGTGGCATGTATATAGGATGCTCATTTTGAAAATGTTTGGGCATGTTTTAGTAATTTGGTTGTAAATATACTCTTGTGCAAAGTTAGTACATATATATATGGCATGTTTAACATCTTGGTAATGTGTATTTAAGGTATGTTTAATAGTATTTGTGGATGACTATTTCATAACATCACTATAAGCAATATCAATATGAAAAGATTTTAAGAGAACTTTTAAGGTTTTATTAAAACATAACATTATACCAAATGTACTATTTGTAATGTAATAGCATACCATACTCCAAATTTCATACCAGACTTTCAAAGTGAATAATTTACTCCTGACTTTCATCTATACATTTGGGGCCCAGTACCTCATTGGACAACTAAAGTAATTCAATTACGCCCAGCGCTCGTCAATTTAATTTGGCACCCAGTGCCTTATCGGATAAACCGAAACATTACTTGCACATTCACTAAGTAACGAATTATCCATAGAATTTTAATTATGTCCCTAACAACCAAAATTCATAACTCAATTCAACAAGTCATCTCATTACATAACATTTTTCAATCCAATATAGTTTAGTTCTTCATCACGAGAATCAACATTTCACAACAACTTGATTCCGTCAATTATTTTTAACTTACTTTTACCTTTGATCATGCTAAGCAATGAAAGTATATATAAATTTAAATGAATTAATTTATGAAGTTACAAACCATAAACTCCAGCTCAACTAATTTCATTATATACATTTCAACTATGTAATATCATTATATACACATTAATTTCATAATTAAGTTCAAGATCCACTAATTTCCATTCAACTAAACTAGAGTACCTCAATATGGTACCCAAATTATACCAATTCAAT
Source organism: Gossypium hirsutum (assembly GCF_007990345.1). NCBI lineage: Eukaryota > Viridiplantae > Streptophyta > Magnoliopsida > Malvales > Malvaceae > Gossypium > Gossypium hirsutum. The sequence goes on from NC_053441.1 coordinate 27,233,163, forward strand.
TTGTACTAATCTAACCTATATTATATAACATTCACCTTTTTATAACCCATTCAATTCCATAGTATTTGCTTCATACCATTAATCAATTTCTACCTAGTCAATATCTATTTCATATATAGATATTTTATATTTTTCAATTTAATCATTTTGATGCCAAAAATATTATATAATAACAATTCAACTATAAAACGAAACAATATAATACAAATATATCATCAATTAATAAATTAAGTCTCATATGAACTTACCTAACCAAACGAAAAACAAATACAACACCAAGGATTATTTCGCAATTTTTCTTTTTTCTATGATTAAGCTCTGATTGGCTCAATCCTTGATTTATATGATAATTAAGTTCAATTTATCAATTCAAATACTTTACAACACTCAAATACATGCATATGACCTATTAATTTCATTTTCAATTTTTTTCTAAATTTTTGCATTTGATTCAATTTAGTCCATAAAACTAAAACTAGCACAACTTTCACATTTGAGCTCCAATTTTTAAACCCAATTCAAACCCATCCATCTACACGCTCTATTATCAATAATTATAGAAATTTCATGCCAATTTCAAATTATTTACACATTAGTCCTTATACTCATAATTTAACAAATTTCACTTTACAAATTTGTCCATAATCAAATCTAAGTTTATAACCAAACTATTTAACAGAAAAAATATAAAAAGACATTAATGGCAATATTCAAAACTTTATCATTTTTACGATTTAATACTCGAGTTAGATAGATTAAGCTGCAACGATCTCTAAAACATAAAATTTATGAAAAGCAGGTTTTGAATTAATTACCATGCAAGGAGAAGAAGATGGTTGAATTTTTCCTTAGTTCATCCCTGGTGAATTCGGTTGGTAGAAGAAAAATGAGAAAAGATGACAAGTTATTTGTTTTTCTTTTATGTTTTATCTTATTTTATTATTAATTAATTATTATATTTAACATGTTTCCCCTTAAAACAACATCCAATATAATATAATATGGCATAATTGCCATTTAAATTTCTTCAATAATACTATTTGACTCTTTTTGTTAATAAAAATTAATAACGATTAACTTTTATGATTTTTACGGTTCAATCCTTGTACCACAATTAGTCATCCAATTACTAAAATATCCAAACCAAAATTCAATTCACCTATAAAATAGCTCCATAAATATTTAATAAAAATATTTACAAGCTCGGTTTACGAAAACGAGGTCTCGATACCTTATTTTCCCAAACCACTGACTTTAGAATTGATACACTTGTGCCATGACTAACTTTCTAAATAACCAAAATTAATATACTAGAATTTAATATAATATTTTAATGACCTCATAAATATTGAGAAATAATATTTATGGACTCGACCATCAAAGAACGAGGTTTCAAAACCATTGTTTCCTACAGGAAACCACTGAAATTTGAGTATTTACATTATAACCTCCATTTCCTTGGCCAACATGTTTAATAGTGAATAAAAATTATTATAATAAGAATAATTGGAGGTCCAATGCTTAGCTATTGATATAAGTTTGGGCGAATGGAAGTCCTTATATGCGAGAGTAACCATTTGGTGGTGGGCATTTGATGTGTGAGGGTGACCCTCTAGTGGCAAGTATTTTGTGTGCATACCTTTTGGTGGTAAGCACTTAGTATGGAGGGTGCCCTCTTTGGTAGGCGAGGTTGGCCTCCTTAGTGGGCAAAATGACCTATTGATGGGTAAGGTGGCCCTAATAGACGAGTATGACCCCTTTTAGTGGGTGAGAATGACCCATTGTTAGACACAAAGCCCTTCAGTTGGCGAAGTAGCCCCTTCGACGGGCGGGGTGGTCTTTTAGTGACATTGGTATAGTCTCATGGTGGACACAAGGGAGACCCCTTGGTGGGTGCGCTAGAGGCCCCTTATAGTGCATCGAAAGCCTTCTAAGGAGTGGTGAATGCCACTTGGTAGAAAGGGTTCTAAACCCAAAAATAAAGAAAGCTTAAAAAGCTTAGAAAAAAGAGAGACATAACAATATAAAGAACCCAAATAATAAAATGAGATATATGAACCATCAAAAACAATGTAAGGGAGACACTCCAAATAAAAATAAGAGAGATGGAACCCGAAAGACTAATGGAATAACATTGAGGGGTTGAGCCTTACATTTTGCTCATTTTCCACAAACATAACTAATTGTTGATGCAGGGTTTGGTGATGAAGGTTGCAAATGGTTTACACCAAAGTGCGGCCGAGAACCACTAGTAATGTTTATAAAGATTGGATATATTGAGTTGAGATAGGGGCAAAGTATTGGTATATGAAAATAGAGCACTTTAAGGCATTTTGGTGATGAGAAAAGCTTATATAGAGAAGGATGAGCTAGATGGGGATCCTCTTGGAATGATACAATCCCCTACTACATAATATGATTATATAGGTATAAAGGGCTTCATTAGGATATGATGAAGGGCACTTCTTAATGAGATTTTTTTGGGACTTAGGGTGGTAATGAAGTTAGGTATAACAATAGTCCCTCCTTTAGTCAAGGTGAAGGTTATAAAGTCACCTTTCTCGAGATAATGCTTGTTGATGTGTGTATCATATTTATGGCTACACGAATACATTATTGTTGTATACTTATAGATGAATTTGGCGAAGTAGATATGAAGAGGCAAATAGGATGCCTTGGAGACAAGCCTAAAAGAAAAGATTTAATGTGAGTAATAGTTAATACCTTATTATTGTAAACTTGGAGGTAAATTTGCTTTGTATCTAAAAGGATTGTTATCTGACATCTTAGCGATGGAGGTTGCGGATGGTTTGTACCATAGTGGTGCCAAAAGTCACCAGTAGTGTTTATTGAAAATGGAGGTGTTGAGCTTAGATTTGCACAAGAGTATTGATGTATGGAAAGATCCCTTGGAGGCTTTTTGGAAATGGAAAGAGCTTATATAAAAGAGGAGAAACTTGACATAGATCCTTTGGAATAATGCACTACTTTTTAAAGTTGTTATAAAAGTTTGGAAGGATTTATTAGAATGTGATAGAGGGATCTCCAAGAGTTGTAGTGGAGCTAGATATATCAATATTAATTCATTTATGTATTCACATAACATTTTGTATTATTTTAAATTATATTTTATAATATTAGATTATGTCAAATGTGGGTGAAAGAAAAAAGTTTATGTAAAAATATATATTTATAAATCTTTATTCATTAAATGATGTGGTAAAAGATTTTTATGTAACTCTTATCAATTTGGGTTTGATCTTGTTCACTCAATTTATTTTTAGTAATAGTTTTTACTTGTTTATCGGAAGATTTTACAAAAAAAAACATTAAAAACAAAAGTATCATTATAATAATATTTACCATCATTTAAGATAAAGCTTTTTATTAAAAAATATAAATCTTTTAAAATTTTTCATTAACTCGTGAAATTAACTCAATAAAAAATTTTATGATAATATAAATATTATTTTCATGGATTCTAAACTAGATGATTGTGAATATATTTTAACATATCACAATCACATTTAAAATATTTTAAGTTGATGTGTGTTTTTAAAATAATATTCATGTGTTTTTAATATATTAATAATTTATATTATATAAAATTTTAAATATTTATATTATATTTATAATATTGTTAAACATGATCGATAAATATTGAGTACCATAATAAGATATATTATACTCTAAAAAAAAACGTAAATGCATACTTTAAAAACAACAGTAAAGTAAGTGATCATTAAAAAAGATTACCCAGCATCGTGTTCCATAAATAAGTTGACACTCTCATTTGATAGGAAGGTGTGGGAAACAAACGGCCGCAAGAGAGAAGCGGTGCTTCTTTCTTTGTTTGACACTAACGCACCAATTTTCTATAAAATTAAATATTATAATATTCAAAAATTAAGCGAGTATTATCAGACAAAAACTTTAATCGGAACAAATCTTGCTGTTATTTTTTTTATTTAATCAAATTAAATCATGATATTTTTATTTAATCAAATTAAGTCTTGCCTTAATGTTAGAATAGACATTGGAGCATAGGATTCCGTTTCCAAATATTACCGTTCCAGATATTTCCCTTGTCCTTATGACCCTTCTCTCTGCTTCACTTCACTCTCCTTAACTTTCTCATACAATACAACCAACAGACAAACCAACCAACATGGCCGATGAAACTCCAGCCCAGAATCCCCCTATGGCAGCAGCGCCGCCGCCTCCAACCTCTGCCACGGTGACCGACTCCGAGTCACCTGCTGTTTTAGAAAAACAAGACCCTTCCCCGCCGTCTCATGTACCAGCTGTGTCTGTTTCTGTTACCGAATCTGCTTCTACGACTATAGCTGAAAATGAAGAGCAGGCTCCGCCACCGGAACCGGCGGCATTGGAACCTGATTCATCGGATAAAGGGTCAGGGAAAGAGGAGCTGCCTCCGACGCCACCGCCGCAAGCAGTGGAGTCAGAATCTGAGCCACCTGTTGTCACCGAGGCACCAAAGGAAGAAAACCCACCAGCTCCAGCAGCAGAAACTGTAGTGATATCGGAATCCGAGCCGCAGCAGCCGCCTGCTCCACTGCAGCAGGAGGTGGTTACGGAGTCGGAGTCACTGGCGGCGATGATGGAGAAAGAAGAGACGGGAGCACCAGCAGAGCCTACTGCGGCGGGTACTACTACTACTACTACAACTAGTGCTCAAGAAGAGGTGGCTGCTGCTGTTGAAGAGAAAAAGGTTCCTCAAAATCTGGCTTCTTTCAAAGAGGAAAGCAACAAGGAAGCTGATCTATCCGATTCCGAAAGGAAAGCTTTGGAAGAACTGAAGCAGCTTGTTAGAGAAGCAATAGACTCTAACCTTTTCAATTCAGAATCCAAAAGTGAAGAAAACCCAGAAAAGGAAAAGAAACAAGAATCAAAAGAGGTATCCATTTGGGGTATTCCTCTCTTAAAAGATGAAAGGAGCGATGTTATCCTTTTGAAGTTCTTAAGGGCAAGGGATTTCAAAGCCAAAGATGCCTTCGTAATGATCAAAACACGATCCGGTGGAGGAAAGAGTTTGGGATCGATGAGCTTTTGGATGAAGATCTTGGTGATGATATGGAGAAAGTTGTGTTCATGCATGGACAAGATAAGGAAGGCCATCCCGTTTGTTACAACGTTTATGGCGAGTTCCAGAATAAAGAATTGTACCAGAAAGCGTTTTCGGATGAGGAAAAGCGAATGAAGTTCCTGCGATGGCGAATTCAGCTCTTGGAGAAGAGTATAAGGAAGCTTGATTTCAGTCCTGGTGGTGTTTCCACCATTTTCCAGGTTAGTGATCTCAAAAACTCGCCTGGACCTGGAAAAAAGGAGCTTAGATTGGCAACAAAACAGGCTCTTCAGGTTCTTCAAGATAATTATCCAGAGTTTGTTGCAAAACAGGTATGTTCTATGTCTATCCATATTTAACTATCCTATATATATAATGTGAAAATTTGATTGTATAGTAGATTCTCTGGAGATGCATTGATTTGGGTTTCTTGTTCTGTTAGGTGTTTATTAATGTTCCTTGGTGGTATCTGGCATTCTATACAATGATTAGTCCATTTATGACCCAAAGAACTAAGAGCAAGTTTGTCATTGCACTGCCATCTAAATCTGCTGAAACACTTTTCAAGTGAGTGAATGTTTTTGATGAATTCGAGTTATCAAAGTGCATATTCCGAGTACTTATAGTCCTTAGTGGTTAATATCCTAAACTATACGATGTGTAAAACAGATACATACCACCTGAGCAAGTGCCAATTCAATATGGTGGTTTGAGTGTGGATTATTGTGATTGCAATCCAGAATTCAGTGATGCTGATCCTGCCACTGAGATGACTGTGAAACCAGGGACAAAGCAAACTGTCGAAATAACAATCTTTGAGGTGCAAATTTCATTGCTTCTTCATGCTATTTCTTCATGATACATGCTGGTCCATGTCCTCCTTTTCTTATTTACTTTTTTTAACTGAACATAGTTGACTAGTAAGTGTTTCAGTTTTGTGCCAATCATGAATGTAAGGTCTAATGGAAAAAACTTTTCATTGCAGAAATGTATTCTTGTTTGGGAAATCAGGGTAGTTGGATGGGAGGTGAGCTATGGAGCTGAATTTGTGCCTGATGCTAAAGATAGCTACGCGGTCATCATTCAAAAACCGACCAAGATGACTGCAAAAGATGAACCAGTTGTGTCTCAAAGCTTCAAAGTTGGTGAACTGGGTAAAGTATTGCTAACTGTTGACAACCCAACTTCAAAAAAGAAGAAGCTTCTCTACAGGTTTAAGGTTAAACCCTTCTGCGACTGAGGGTATTACTCGTACTATGATTTAATTTATTCTTGTCTAAATTTTGGGCAAATCACTTGTTCATTTTTCTTTGTTTTTGCATCTTTGTGAGGAGCATAGTTGACAGCAAGTTGCTCATGGTTTTGAAATTTGTTCTTGGCATGTTGGGTTACCCTGGTGTTGTGCATTGTATATTTCTCTGGTGTATCATGTCTATATTGTGGAACCTTTTACACTGTTATAGATTTGTAAGAACACAAGGGATTGTTTCGTTTATGTAATCTATTTTTGAGATTCCATAATTTCAATTTGATATTAATTTTTGGACCTATAATCTCATTAATCATTTGAAATACTTTTTATGTTGAGAATATTGATATGTTGCCTTCTTATTTGGTGTTTGGTGTTTGGTGTTTGGTGTTTGGTATTAGCTTAGTCTCCTTGTTTCTACCTCTTCAAGTTTCATCGTTGACCATCCAGCTCAATCATGGTTTCTAACTTTTTTATGATAACCATAACATGCTGGACTTTTATAGGACATGCACTCATTGGGTATGGCGTATGAATATGTTCAATTTGTAAAAGTTTTTAAAACTTCATATTTTGTGTCATATACAAATATTTTCATAAAAATGAAAAGGTTCAGGTAACATAGCTTTGAGTACCCATAATTCTCCAAATTTCTGACATTTCTTACCTTTTAAGTTGTGTTATTATTGTTAGAGTTGCCATAGATGAGTAATCATTCCCCATTTCCCCAGGAAAACTTGTAATCTGATCCCATCTACTTCCCAGGCTTATATTGGTTTGGTTTAGGTTTAGATAGGGATTTTCCATTCTTCAATTTCATATAAATATCAGTATACATTTTTTAACGGTGATGTGAATTTTGGAATTGTATACCAAATTTTAATATTAATACAAAAGCAAAACTAATGATAGAAAAATCAGGTTCTATTTTATTGCTAGTTTTTATAATAGGGATTTTCCCCAATAATTGCAATAAAGTAAAAGCAAAAGGTAAGAAATAATTATATTTGCATATATAATCTTTAAAAATAATTATTAATTTCATATTTAAGAACACTTTCTTTCTTCTTTTTTTTTTTTAACTTTTTTCCCAAAAGTAAAATTAAATAGAAAGGGCACCGTTAAAAGAAATTAGGCATATATATTTTGTCTCGTTTATTAAAAAATTAAAAAAATAGGTGAAATGGTCTTTATATATTGGATCAATGAGTAAAATGATTCTTCAATTAAAAAGAACGAAAATTTTAATTAAAATAATTAATTTGCTCTTTGATCTAATTTACATGAATTAATTTATCTATTTTTATAGAAAGAACAAAATACAATTTTACTTTTAATACAGAATTCTAAGGTAAATTCACCTTAACAAGCTTAAAAATTATTCAAGCCACAGCTTAGCTTTACCTGACCATGAATGGTCAACATTATATTGTTTAGGAGTTGTAAAAATATGAAGAAGCAAACAAATATTTTGATTGAACATAAAAAAAAAAGAGCAAATATTTAGAGGCTGGAGAAAGTAAAAAAGTGGTGGAAAATAAAATGTGAGATGGAGTTCAATGTGCTTTTCTCATTCTTTTCGGTTTGGTAATGATTGAGATTCCTCTTATCAATGGTATGTTTTTTTAATTTAGGTACATGCATTTCCAAAAGCCTTTGTTCAAACTGCAGATGACCTTTTCATAATTCATATCAACCAAATAAATATTGGTTAAAGCATGTAGGTGGTGGTAGTGCTATTGTCAAAAACTCATTATTTTATACCACGAATAATTTAATATTTTAGCACATAAATTTTACTTGTTTGTATCCATATCAAACGTATACTCACCCAATTTTATAAGATATGAGTTAAACTATACTTTTAGCGTATTAATCAAGGATGCCTTGCATATTTTAATCACTGAAAACAGATAAATTAATCTTGAGATATATGTACCAAGGTCACAATTAGGTCAAGAATTTCGGTGCCACTATTATAGATAGGTTCCTTTTTTTCTTTTCTGCACAAACTATAATCAACCTTAGATATTTTAACCAAACTTATTTTAAAGTTGGAAAACGTTAACTATGCTTTCCATAACATTTATCGTGTTATGAATAAGGACAAAGTTAAAAACTTTATTTAGGGGTTAAAGATAAAGTTTTAAAATTTTGAGGGGTTGAATATAAAAATTGTATTCTAAAAGAACTTAAATTGTATAATTTAATTTTTAAGAGAGGCCAAAATTAAAAAAAAATTCTATTCAACGAGAACGAGGGAAAACTGGCGGAAACTGATTAAATTGTCCACACATGGTTCGCTTATATCACATTTGTTCTTTGCTGACAAACTTGGTTTTCATATTGGTAGATGTGTGGCTCTTTCGAGGACCGCAAAGGACTAGGCAATTCTTATGAATTGCTTTACAGGATAAGCTCTCGACAAACATGGAGAAGTTCTAAAGGGAAATGTCCAATGACCCTTCTTTTGATGTTTGGGGATTCGCATAAGAGACTATGATTCATGTACTTAGAGATTGTTATGTGGGTCGATCTTTGTGACGCAAGTCAAGGGATCAGGCGGGTTTCTTTTCCAAACCTCGTAACCTTTGGTTATTTGATAAAAAAATCCTGAGACAGATAGGATGGATTGCACTAGCGGGGGAGTTGGAGCTAGGACGACGGGGTCACAAAGGGCATATGTGCTAGAGGGGTCATTAGTGATGAATTTGCAAACTGGCTAGTTGGATTTTTGTAAGAATGTCGGCGTCTGCAGTGTCAACCAGGCTGAGCTATAGGCGATATATAATGGCTTCTTGATTGCATGGGACTAGGGTTATAAGAGGGTGGTGGTTGAATGTGACAAATGAAGGAGTTGTTCAAATGCTGAACGATGGCATGGAGAAGGAAGTTAACTGGCCCTTCTAAGAAGTGTTCTTGAGCTGCCAAGAGGGCATGGGATATTTGGTTTAAACATGTTGATCGGGAGGCAAGTTTCATAGCTGATCGCATGGCAACCATTGCAGCAACTAGCTAGAGATGCAATTGGAATAATCTATGGACGCTACTACTTGGGATAATTTGAGGTATAGTCGTAAGGGCTTTGCCTTCTTTTGTAACAAAAAAGTATAAATTATGGTTGCCCTTCTTGCCCAACGCTTGACTTATCCCTAAGCTTGTCTGTCATTCTATTGTGATTGGACGGTTAAAAAAGTCTGTGTGTTAGTTTCTTTATATATATATATATACATATATCACTTAAAAGGTTAGATTCAACTTTCAATTCTCTTGACCTTCCTAAGATAATGTTACTCCATCTTTTACCATTCATTTGTTGCATAAATATATCTATAATTATTTGTGTCGATGATAGCTTGACATTTTGGGAGCAATGCAAACAAAACCGTTGATGCGGGTCTCCACAATGAATTATGATATTGAAGTCATCATGATTACTTGTGATTAATTAGGTCTAATTCAAGCCAACACCCACCCTACATTGATGGTAAAGAATGGGTTTGTTGAGCATTCAATTTTTAGGTGGATTTGGTTGGGTGGGGAGACACTGTTTTCTTTCTTTTGCAATTAAAGTGAGCTTCTCAACGTCTTTCATTTAAAACTTCTCCATTATCTCTCTTTTATCACATCACAATCTATTATCTCCGAGTAACATTAGATTAGAGATTAATCTTTACTTAATCAAAGAGTGTTTAAGATAAAAAAATTTCTACAATAAATAATTTTTTTCTATGTTTGTATATACACTTATATTGTAGAATTTATATTTTAAATTTTAAGATTACTATTTTTAAATTCGGTATCATAATTAAATTTCTTATTAGGTTAAGTATTTGATAAAAATTGATGAAAATCGATATTCTAAATAAGCGGCGTGTGTTAGAATTTGTAGTATTATTAAACTTGTTCACTTTAGAAACTAATTATGAATATTATAATTAACCTTGTTTAATTTATTTCAAAAGTAGAAAAAGAAAAAGAAAAAGTTGGCTTTTTTAGAGGGACCTGCCTAGTTTTGCGTTACAATAATTTTCTTCACACATATAATCATTTTTTTAATGTGAAAAATTAAATCTAAAGTCCCAAGTGCTTTTCTTTTTCCATCCTTTATTGCGTGACTGAGATCCTCTGCTAATTTATCAAAGGTTTAATTATGACCTCGTTTTTTATTTTTAAATGTTTAAATATTAATGATTGTAATCTAATTAATAATAGCATTAAAAATATTTTGATAAATTAGATTATGTTATTTTTAAAATTAAAAGTGGAATAAGCAAATAAAAACGTTTTTAAAATTGCTTTAAAGAAAGCTGATATTTTTTTATTTTATTTGCTTCAGACTAGATTCTAAGTGGCATTTTAAAAATATTACATAAATTGATTTAACAAAATTAAAAGTAGAGATGATATAAATAGTAAAAGCATAATTAGGGGTTTTTTACCCAAATAGTATAGAAAAAAAATACTAAAATAGGATGTCAAAAAAAAATTTACTAAAATAGGTTACTTTTTCATTGCAGCCTATTAGATAGGCGCCAATGAATAAAATAATAATAAATTTGTTTTTTTAATAAAATATAATTTTGTACTTTTCCGGGTTAGTATATAACCCGTATAATACATAGTATTGGCGCCTATCTGGGAGGCGCCAATGGTGGTGCCTACCTGGGAGGCGCCAATGGTGGTGCCATTCTGAGAGGCGCCAATGCTATTATTTTTCCTTATAAATACCCCCAACATAGACATAAGTTTTACTCCAGAAACGAAAGAAATAAGAAGGAAGGAAGCAGAAGAAAAGAAGGAAGGAAAAGAAGAAAAAAATTAGGTATTTTGGTTTTTCTTTTTAAATAGAATGTAGAGTATTGTTAGTAATTTTATTATTTGAAAGTTATTTTGTCATGTTATTAATTTTGTTAGCTTCTGAATGAAAAATTTTGCATTAAAATTATTACGTAATTTGTTTACATTTTGAAATTGTTTTAAGAAATTTGAAATTCTTTTTTACAGATCTAGTATTGAAAATGGAGAATCAGTTTTTTGTATGCGTTTATTTCGATGGAGAAATTTTGACAACAACTGTGGGATGTATATTTGAATGTCGCAAACAAGTAGCAATGAGATTTGATAGAAATATCTCGTTTGATGATATGAAGGAAAAAATTAGTGAAAAAATTTATAGACGTTGTGGGAGAAGGATATCAAAAGTTTTCTACAAGTTTCCAGTTTCAACAGATCCAATAAAATTTACCGAAATGGAACTTGTAGAAGATGAAGACGTGGAGACAATGGTCGCTCTTTATTGTGGGACTGCGAGTAACAAAAATGCACCGATTCAGTTATTTGCTGAGTTAGCCAGTGTGGAGGCAACTGAAGATCCCACTCCATTAGGTGAAGAAGATGGAGTTGAAGCGCCGTGTATAGTGGTTCCGGTATCGTATGTTGATAGTCAATCACCTATACATGGGATAAATATTGATCTTAATGCTACAGCCGAGACTGATGTGGTTGGTGATGATGTATACTATAGTAGTGATCCTGTTGATTACGAAGTGGATAGTGAGAGTGATCCCGACGCAGACGAGGTCCCGGATGATATTGACGACGAAGGTGTGAATGAGGATGGAAACGTTAATGTGTCTTCAGTCGGAAACCAGATTCGTCGTATTGTGATACACAATAATCTTGGGGCACACATGTCTCGGATAGACCCCGATGCAGCACAGGCAGCTGAGTTTCCGGAGTACCCTGAAATACCACATGCTTACCGAATGGATGTATATTCTGATCCAGATGAGTTACGTGTGGGCCAGAGATTTGAAAGTAAGGAAGAATGCATGTTTGCGATTAAGCGGTATAGCATGAATATATCAGTAGATTACAAAGTCCGAATCAATGCCGCTGATCCGAAGCCGGCTAACTCTAAGTATGGTATTAGGCGTTCATCTGGCTGAAACCCTACACTATTAACACGGCCCCTCAATGCGTGTTACGGACCCTGACATTATTAAATTAGCAAAATAGTTAATACAATATAATTTAATTCAAAAAATAACATGAATATCAAAAATAAATTTTATTACTATCTCATTAATAGTACTTGATATGTGATTATTATTATTAATTAGAAAACCCATTTCCTGCAAATCTGCAATAAAAAAATGAATTCAGTTAATTTGTTTCAAAAAATCAATAATTACTGTTAAATAAATACAAAATCAAATAAAATTTAATTATATAAAAGTTACATTATATAAAAATTAAATGAGTTAACAACAACTATATGATTAAAAAAGTCAGTTATAATTAAACTTTTAATAAAATAATTTTTAATTTTTTTTATAATTAAACTTTTAATGAAATGATTTTTAATTTTTTATAAACTTTATATGTTAAACTCACCAAATACTAAACTAAACACAACTTATAGCTTAATCCTAAATTACTAATAAATTAAATTTTAAATAATTACAAACACAAAATATTGTAAATTTTTCCCAAATTACTAACAAATTAATTATAAAATAATTACAATATTCATACAAAAAAATATAATATTCATACAAAATTACAAAATTACAATATTCATACAAAAAAATTGCAATATTCATACAAAACTATAATATTACAATATTTATACAAAAAATTTATAATATTCATACAAAATTACAATATTCATACAAAAAATTACTAATCCAAAACTATAAATACAAATTTAATTATAAAATAATTACAATATTCATACAACATTACAATATTCATAAAAAAATTATAATGTTCATACAAAAAATTTAAAATATTCATACAAAATTCTAATCTAAACTATAAACACTAAATATAGATAATTTATAATTAATAATTAATAACAAAAAATTCACAATATTTTCTAAAATATATCCTAAAAAAATCACAAACTATAAACTTTTTAAATTATAAACAAAATCATTTATTAAAAAAATACATTACCTTTTTTTTTCTTTCTTCTTCTTCTTCTTCTCCTTTCTCTCTTTTTTTTTTCTCTACCGTGTGGAGTTTGGAACCATTTGCTGTTACTTATAGCCAAAATAAAAGGTTTATGAAGGGACAATTCAATGGCAGCAGCAGCAACAGTAGCATGCAGGGGGGCAGAGGCACCATTGGCGCCTCTCCATCAGGCTCCTTCATTGACGCCTCTCCATCAAGCTCCTTCATTGGCGCCTACTTGACAGGCGCCACCCGACCCGACCCGACCCAACCGTATTTTGACCCGTATTTTTTTAAAAAAATATTAAAAAAATATAAACTTATATTTTATTAAAAAAATTATTATTATTTTATTCATTGGCGCCTATCTAATAGGCTCCAATGAAAAAGTAACCTATTTTGGTAAATTTTTTTGTGACATCCTATTTCAGTATTTTTTTTTCTATACTATTTGGATAAAAAAAACCCGCATAATTAACTTTATCAAAATACATTGGATCCGGTGCAAGTATAAATGAAATTTTTTTCAATAAGATTGATGAGATTTTGTTGTTTAAGATATTAAATTTGGGAGTGAAGCAATATTTGAGAAATAAATTTTAAATTGACCAGCACTCTGACTTTTGCCAACAACCCGAATTAGTTCACATATAAAAGAAATGGAATAATATTTACAGTGCATTATTATTAGCCCATGTGATAGTGCCTCAAAACAAGTTTAGATATGTTGTTTATCATTCATGTTGAAAGGAAAAGCAAGGTTAAGGCACATTGCATTCCAAATCTATAGGATTTCTGTTCCATTAAGTCTAAACTTTAGAAATATTAAATATTAAGAAGAAGAAAATACTAATAATCCTAAATGATCTAGTTTTCAACTTTTGTGATTTAAAAATATTGTGAATTATCTCAAATCCCTTTTTCCCTCATCAACTAGAATCTTCATGTGACATTGGGGTGAAAGATTACTAAACACACACAATGAAACAATAGAGGGCATTAAGCATGCCTTCTGCATTCTTTTTTTCTCCCCTTCCAAACTTTTATGGATGATCATTTTCCATCCTCCTCAATCCTTCCAAAATAAGAAAGATGTATATATTAATTCAAAATTATGCATTTTCAAATATTTTATTTTCTTTCTTTCTATTTTTCAACTCTACCAAGCAACTGATGGGCTATCTCTCACCTATACAAAAAATAATTATGTTTTCCATCCTTCTAACTTTCCACCCATTCAATATTTCATCTTTCCAATTTTCTTTCTAATGTACCAAACAAAGCCTTTATACTTGCTTGATATAAGAAACTAACCCACAAAAAAATATATCTGTTGTTTCTATTAGCAATTATTAGTCTCCGAACTACGTTATTAGAATGTTTATGTCTTTTAATATCTATTTTATAAATTTTAAAAAAAATACTTTTAAATATTTATTTTAAAAAATAAATCCTACAAATTCCATTATATTTATTTTTAAAAAATTTACTAACTTTAATATGAGCAGAAGTACCTATCAAGTCTTTATATTATAGGGCTTCATCAAATTAATTCTTTTATTATTAAATGTTTCAATTTAATTTCTATAATATTAACAAAATAAAATATATCCAAATTATAACAAATTTAATATTTATTGCTAAAAATAACATTATTTTTATTTTTACTTCAACTTTAACCAAAAAATTTCATTTGTAGAACCATAAAAAGATTTTAAAGTATTAACTTTGTGATAGCAAGATAAATTCGTATTTTTAATATATTTATTTTTGGCTAATTATCGGACAAAATGCTATTAAATTTAGAATTTTCGTTTTAGGAATGAAGTTGGTGTGCTGAATTCAAACTCTTACAAAAAAATGGGCTAAATTGAAACAAAAAGCAAAGAGGAGGGCTTGATTGAAAAATTGAAGATTTAAAGATGGCTGAATAAAGATTGAAAGTTTTTTTATATTGTTAAAATTTTGTAATTAGTTTAAATTTAGTCTCTAGTTTAAATTGAATTTTTAAAATTTTAATTTATTTAGTGATAATATTTAAAAAAAAATCTAGCTAAATTTTAACACTAAAATATATAAATATCTAATGGCTATAGCCAATTAAACAAACAGTTAGCTTCTAATATTTAATAACTTTTTTCCTTCCTGCGTCTACGCCTTTTATTCTACTATTTCAATTTTCTTTTACTTTCAACTGTTTTTTTTTTGTTTAATTACTTTCCAATGCCTTTCCCCTTTCCAAATTCCACCATTTCCATACTCCATCTAGCATGATTTATATCATGCTTAACTAATTCCTTTTTTTTTTGCCTTAATTTGATTATCACTCTGACAAAATAATCGTTAGATATGAATCCACACTAAATACTTTGTGATTCGGTATTCGCTATCTCTCCAGTATATGGGATAATACAAATTTGTCCCTTAAAGTTTATTTGATTTCAATTCAAAAAGCGCGCATTAAATTGGAATCGTTTGGCGTACAGTTGGGAACTGGAGTCGGTTGCGCTGTATTCAAAATCCCGCGAACAAATTGGCATGTTCAATTGGAAAAAGCTAGTTGGATTCTATCAAGGGAGATAGTGATCGGATTTAAACGACCCACATGGTTAAGGCCATTAATTCAAGTTGGGCTTTTAAGATCACAAGGCATTCGAAGTCTTAACTTATGAGTACATGCCACGTGGTCAGAAATTCGACAAGAGTCAATTTACAAGCCGTACCAAAATCAACTACGAGAGAAAGAGTTAGCGATTTGAGGCGTCCTCGATTACTATAACCAACTTATCGGTTGAAAGAAAAAAAATCATTTTTCAAGGATCGGTTCAAGTTTGAAGTATACTGAGGCTAAGGTTGAGTTTTAAAAATATTTTATTTACCAATTTATTTTACAATCACGTTTTTTTTTGTTTTAATTTATATACATATATATATTTATTTTCTTTTAATATTATTATCTTTATAAACTAAACCCCTCTTTTTTATTTTTCAGCATTGCTACGCACAGGTCGTGGGCACGACTTTGACTGCGACAGTGATTCTGGTCACGAAAAAAAGAACAAAATTGAATATCTAGTCCCTGTGGATTCAACCCTACTGCTCTATACTGTTATTTAGTATTATTTTGTCGTAGGAATTTATATTTGATGGTTTCGACGCCCATCAAATTTTTGTGCCATTGTCGGGGATAAGTGAAATTTTCTAATTTTTGTTTGTTTCTTTTATGACCAGGTCAGAATCGGGGTCTCTAGCATTTGAACTGGAAATAGAAAAGTTGGCGCGAACACTTCGAAGAGAAGCTATTTGGCGCGATAAACAACCACAACCCAACTTTGAAGAAGGATCTTGCACCAAAGATATTTACTCATCCGAAGATTTAGACGAAATGGTAGATCAAACTATATGCCAACTTGCAGCTGCACCAAATGAACAACAACCGCTATGCATAACTTATCCGGTGGGCGAAACACCGTTCAAGTTAAAATCGAGATTAATACACTTATTGTCTACTTTTCGTAATTTTAAAACGAAAACCCCCATACCATCTGAAAGAGTTCCACATGGTTTGTTTAAGCATGAAACCAGAATGAGTAACTGAGGATCAAATTAAACTTCGAGCTTTTCCCTTTTCACTAGCCGACTTTGCTAGAGAATAATTATTTTATTTACCTCCGAGATCTGTTAATACTTGGACTGATATGTCTTAATTATTTCTTGACAGGTTTTTCCCAGCAGCTCGAGCAATCGAATTAAGGAGGAGTATAGTTGTACGCAAGTTGCCCACAACATGAATTGTCTAAGAAATCGCTCTTACAATATTTTTATGAGAGGTTATTCCCAATGGAAACGAAAATGATTGATGTCGCTACCAGAGGGTGATTGTGAACATGACTCCTCAAAGAATTAGGGAATTAGTTTCGACTATGGCTGCAAATTTTCAACAGTATCGACAACCTATGGAACCTACGAGAAGGGTTCATAAGCTAAGTACTCCTTCCATAGTAGATAAGATTGATGAACTTACTAATGTAGTTAAAAATATGCTTATAGGAAAATCGAACCCAACTCGGTTGTGCGGGATTTGTGCCAAACCTGTTCATCCTACTTACTCATGTCCAATTTTACTTGAGGACATAACTGCACAAGTAGATGCCATTGGGAACTTCCAAATGCCACCTCAAATGCGCTATAATTCATACTCGAACACGTACAATGCAAGGTGAAAGGACCACCCAAATTTAAACTATGGATCAAATCTTTGATACAATCAACCATATCAACCAAGACCACCTCTGCCTCAACGGTATCAACCTCCAAAGTCATCTCTCGAAACCATAGTAGAAAGGTTAGCCGTTAGCACCGAAAATTTTCAACAAAAGATTGAAGCGTATCTCCAAGAAATGGATCAACAAATAAGTAAGCTAACACTAACAGTCCGTCGTTTGGAAAACCAAGGAAAACTACCATCTCAAATTGAGCCAAACCCACATCAAGATGCAAGTGCTATGACCGTAAAAGATGGAACATATTCAGAACTAGTGTCTGACACAAGTCATGACCACAACGCTGAATACGAAGAACAAAATGTCGAACCAACAGCTCCCACGAAGTCGACACCACATAAACCATTTGTTGAACCTCCCCCATACCTTGGAAGGGAGCCCAAGTTAAAAAAGAACAAGAGGAAAAAGAAATTCTTTAGACATTTTGGAAGGAAAAATCAATATTCCTTTACTTGATGCAATTAAACAGGTTCCACGCTATGCAAAATTTTTTAAAGAACTATGCACCGATAAAATTAAACTTCAAGGAAACAAATGGGTGAATGTAGGAGAAAATGTTTCTGCAGTGCTACAAAGGAAAATCCCCCCTACGTGTAAGGACAAAGGTATGTTTTTTATGTCTTACGAAATAGGTAATGTTGGCATATTTATATCTTACAAAATAGGTAATATTGGCATAAAGAAAGCCATGTGTAATTTGGGAGCATCTATTAATTTAATACTTTTATCTATTTTTAAATTGCTAAACACGAGCCCTTTGAAAGAAACAAGGGTGATTATTCAATTGACAGACAGATCATGCGTATATCCAGAAAGGGTGTTGGAAGATGTCCTTGTTAAGGTAAATGAACTAGTTTTTCCTACAGACTTTTACATTATTGATATGGTGCAAAACTTGATGTTCGAAGTGGAACCATCATTATGGAATTCGACGGTGAGGTGGTAAAATTTAATGTTTATGAGGCGATGGGTCAACCCAACACAATGTCGAATATTTCTAATGTTGATATTATTAAACCACTAATGAAATTTCATTTAGAGTATCATGAAAAAGGATAAGTTACAATCTGTATTTTGCAAGAGTTTAGACCATAATACGATGGATATTATTGCAACAGTGATTCTAGTCACAGGAAAAAAAATGAAATTGGATAACTAGTCTCTGTGGATTCGATGTTTCTTCGCCTTGATATATAATGTCGGTAAAATTCAATAGTATCAGATTTTGTGCCTAATTTGGAGCCTTTTAGCTTGCTTGCCTTTTCTCCTTTTTTGACACCAAAAGATGGCCCCGTGATTCTTTCGATAAAGAAATGATCTTTAGTTGGAGAACTCATCCCAATATGTTCCTTAACTCCTCTATCGTTCCCTAAACTTTGTCACTCGCTCGATAGTCTTCCAGATATACCATCGGTGTGGTTTCTTTGTTGCTCTCCTCCCATGACATGTTTCCACTTTCTTTTGTTTTCAAAGAGAAAATAGTGGGAACCACCTTTATAAAGTATAGAGACTAGTTTTAATAAATGAAAAATATAGAAAAACTACGTTAAAAGAAATGAAGGGAGGGAAACAAAAGGAGAAGTAGAAGGGAATGAAAAATAAAAAATAAATAAAAGGAAAGTTAAAAGATCAGAATAAATTAACTTAAAACGAAAAAATATGGGGACCAATTATATAATTTAACATAAAATTTTTGTTTGAAATGATGATTTAACGTGCCATATCAGTTTACTGTTACACCGTTAATGGTAATTAACTGCTCAATGACTAAAATGTTACAACATGATAACGTAAGTCACTAAAATGTAACATTTCAAACCTAAATGAGTAACCTGAAATAAATAAAAGTGATTATTTTGATAGTTTACCCAAAAAATAATAAATACCAAGTTGGGAGTCAAATTGAAGGGTCAAATGAGTATTCAAGCCATTGAACCAACAAAAAAACCAATTGAACCGATTAATTTAAAAATTGGTGGCCTAATTAGTTCAACCATTAATAATTTATTTAATCGAACTGGACAATTTAGTCAATTTGGAAATTGGTGGCCTAATTGGTTCATCCATTAATTTGGTGTTGAAGAAAGAAAAAATTAAAAATTAAAAAGAATATAGAAAAGAGAAAATAATACTTTTTGACTTTTTTCACATGTCAATTTTTAATTGGTTATCTTTTTTAAAAATAGATTTAATTGTTTAACTAACGATTGAACTACTAGGAAGTCTCGTGACTGGTTTCGTGGTAAAAGATTGTTCACCCGTAGAACCTACTCAGATTCAAACTTTTGAGAGAGCAAATGGTAAACCTTTATTTGGACAGCTCCCTTTGAGCGTAGTTAGTGCGTGTGTGGTGTGAATAACCATTTAATTGTATCAAGATGAGAAAAAAGCATGTAATTTAGGTACTAATTTATAGGTTAAGCCGATGTTTTTAAACATTAAATATTAGTTTTGTTGATATTTGAAAGATATGAATTAGATGTAAAGGAGAATGTATGATTAATCATGAAATGGGATGAATTATGAATGTTTTAAATTAAGGTGGTTGTGGGGAATGTGGTATTATTCACAATCCATCCTTCCATAAAGCATTATAGAAAAGAAGGATTCAATTCACACTTGGGGTTGGGCCCCATACGGACAGCCATGCTCACAAATTATTTTTCAACAATTCTATAAAAAGAGAATACTTTTTTTATATAATATAATATATACAACATTAGATTATAGAAAATTAGGTCAAATATATATTTATCTTTTAAATCAATATTACTTTTTTAAGGATTATCTCGAAAATAGAATAAAAGGAATTGAAGTGATTTGAGCTATTTTTTAGAAATACTACATGACAAATAATTTTATATTAATATTTTTATTTTATGAAATTTACTCAAGCTAAATATTTATAAATATATTAGAAATTATATCACACGTATATATTATGGAAATTATGTATTTAGAACATAGATATTAGCTTAATTATAACATATAATAAATAATAAAACATAAGGTTTAAAACTGGTTAATAATAACATATGAAATATGTACAATATTAAAAAGGCTAAAGTACCCTCAAATAATATAACTTATTTTAATTACGGAAGGATATTTTCGTGATTTTCCCAAACGAGTTGGTGCCTAGATGACTCGTGACACTAGCTCAATCAGAGGCTTTATAAATTGATAGATATAATAAATTATGCATATTAAAATAAAAACATATAAAAGAAACTTTTAAAATAAAATTTTGGTTGAGTGATAAATTTAAAGTTTTATTAATTTAATCAACATAGGTTCAAATACCACTATATGAATATTTTATAGGCTTTTGTTAAAGTAAAAGACTAAAGTACCATAAAATAATATAACATAATTTAATTATGGAATGATATTTTCGTAATTTTTTTAATCAAAATAGTGCCCAATTGACTCATGACACCAGCTCAATTAATAGTATAAACAATACAATCCATACATTTAGAAGTTTACCAAAAATGCTTCAAATGTAAAAGCTATCAAAGATGATACAAATTATTAAAGTTGAGCTCATCATAAACATGTATTTTCTTTGGATTTTATTTAAAAAGGCAAAAAAAAATCTCTTAAATTAATATTTATTGTTTTATTAAATTAAATTTTAGATATAAATGACATCGATTCAGTTAAAATGTTTATATATAGGATAGATTATAACATATATAATACAAATATATAAATATAATATGAAGATACAAATTGTTTTATTTTTTGAAAGTTGAAGTTTGTAAAAATAAAATTTATTGCATCCGAATTAGGGGTGTAATTGAACAAAGTCGAGCTTGATTCAAAGTTCAATTCAAGTTTCAACTCGAATTCGATTTAATAATTTTCAAATCAAATTCAAATATTTTAAGAGAATCAATTCCATGGTTTAAATGTGGAGATGGAAAGATGCCAAACCCCGCCCCCATAAATGATTCACCTTTCACACCTAACTCTCTCGCATTTCACATGCCCTTTCACGCTTCCATCTTCTGCCATCCTTATTCTCATCCCAAACTTCATAGATATTTGAATCAATTACAGGTAACATCTGAAATATATGATTCATGTAAAGCAAGAACATTAAAATTTTATTTGTGAAGCCTGAAAATTTCATCAAACTTTGAGTGTTTTTAATAATGCAAGCGAAGTTAATTAAGAAATTAGTTTAATATTGACTAAATGATAAAACAGAATCTGTGTTTTCTAGGTTGATTAGATCCATGTAGAAGTATGCATCAAATCCAGAAAATGAATCCTTGGAATTAAAAAAAAATGGATAATAAATGATTAATGAACAAAATAGGAAGACATTTACACAAACTTTAGAAACAAAGAGTTTTCAGAATAACAAAACAGTTCCTTTTTCCACATTACACACAGTTTCATCCCAGATTCATTTTTAACCAAAATAAAAAACCAAAATCCCAATTAACTAATTAAAAAATATATAAATAAAAATAAATCCCCAAAGATTCTAAATTTATAAAAATAATTTTTCCAATAAAGAAGAAAACAAAATCCAACCCCATTGATCATTTCAAAGCTTCAATCAGAATAAGGCTTGGTCTTGGACCGGTAAAGGAATTTCTTCTTCTTTGATGTTTGATTATCAATGGTGAGAACAACCTTTCCAGGCTCACCGGTCTTGAAGCTATCGGAGATCACGGTTTCATCAGCCGAAGAAACTTTCCTTGTTTTCGATACGATCACAGTATACCCATCTTCGGCGGTCGGCACGAATTCGGCTCCATAATTGACTTCCCATCCCACTACTCGGAGTTCCCAAACCAGATTACAATTCTGCAAATTCAAATACCATATATTGTTATTACATGAACGGTATACTGAATTGATAATTTTAGTAAAATGATACAAACGATACCTCAGTTATAGGGAATTCAACACTATGCTTCGCTGCTGGCTTGATTGTAACCTCTGTGACGGCATCGGCCACGCTAAATTCCTGTTCACCCTCTCTGCTCAGTCCACCATATTGAACTGGTACTTGCTCCGGAGCAATATATCTAATATTTACCCCAAAAAAATTGTAAGTTATATGAAACACTATGCACAAACTAATAATTTATTTATGATTAAAGATCCATTCATATTAATCAAACATATTGCAATAAACGGCAAATTAATGTCTAGAGTAATAAATATAAACACTTGTTCAAGGGCCCTTTTTATGGTCATAGATGAAATGATACCAATGTTCATAAATAGATTCCTATATGAGAAGGTCTTGGATTACCATTTGATGAAACAAGCAAAATTAAAAGGAGGAAATGAATGGAAATCCACTTACTTGAAGAGGGTCTCAGCAGATTTGGCTGGACTTGCAAATACGAACTTGCTCTTGGTTCTCTGAGTCAGGAAAGGACTGATCATCCTATTGAAAGCCAAGTACCACCATGGAACGTTGATGAACACCTTCAAAAATCCAGCACCAACATCTATATCAGTTCAAACTTTAACAAGCAAACAGAAATGATCTGACAAAGTTAAAAAATCGTACTTGTTTGGCCACAAATTCGGGATAGTTATCTTGAAGCAAGTTAAGGGCTTGGTTGGTAGCTTGTCTGAGTTCCTTTTTACCAGGTCCAGGTGAATTCTTGAGGTCGTTCACTTGAACCATGGTATTGATACCAGTAGGATTGAAGTCGAGTTTTCGGATGCTCTTTTCCAGGAACTGAATCCTCCATCTCAAGAACTTGGACCGTTTTTCTTCATCAGCGAAAGTGTTTTGATACAGCTCTTTGTTTTGGAATTCTCCATAGACGTTGTAACAGACGGGATGACCTTCTTTATCAAACCCCTGCATAAAAACAACCTTTTCTAGTTCGTTCCCAAGATCTTCATCGAGCAAGGTTTCGATTCCGAATTCTTTTCGCCAGCTGACAGTGTTTTTTATCATAGCGAATGCGTCCTTCACCTTGAAATCTCTTGCCCTCAAGAATTTCAACAAGATCACATCGCTTTTCTCGTCTGCGAGAAGTGGGATCCCCCATATGGACACCTCCTCGGGTGGAGGTGAAGGAACTTGGGCTTCTTTGGTCTCTTCGGATTGAGGAGCCACTACGGCGGAGGGCTCCTCCTTTTCTTTCTCTGCTGGAGGAGCGGCAACAGCGACTACAGACTCCTCAATCGCCTCCACCGTCTTGGCGCCATCGTCGTCTACGGCTTTCGCTTTTTCAGCGACCTCTGTTTCCACCACAACCACTTCGGCCGCAGGAGCCTCGGCTGGTGGTGGTGGAGGAGGAGTATTATCTTCTTCCTTGACTTCAACAGCGGCGGGTGCATCCGTTACTATCTTGGGTTCTTCTGAAATTGCAGCAGCAGGTGTCTCTTCCTCTTTTTCTTCTTTCTTCTCTTCCTTGTTTTCTTCTTCTTCTTTCTTTGGCTCAGGCTCAGCTACAGGTTTTTCTTCTGCTTCGGGTTTGGCAGTGAACTCGTGGTTGTTAAGGGCTTCTTGAATAAGCTGCTTAAGCTCATCAAGGGCCTTCTTTTGAGGCTCAGGAAGTTCACCAGCGATATTAGTTTCCTCTTTGAAGGAAACAGACTGGGTTATCTTAGTTTCTTCCTTTTCTTCAACCTTGGGCTTCTCAACTTCAACAGCTTCTTCTTCAACAGCAACAACAGCCGGCTTCTCGGGAACCTCAGGCTCCGGCAGGGGAGCAGGTGCGGAGGGTTGTGGCTCTTTCTCAGTAACTTGAGGCTTCTCGACAACCACAGACAATTCCTGGGCGGGGGCAGCGGGTGGTGATTCAGAGTTAAGAGTCTCCTGGGCCATGGGTAAGTAAGAGAGGAAGAATGAAAGTTGTAAGAAAGGGAGAAGAATGAAGAGTGGGAAGAAGGAAGAAGAGGGGGCTTAAAAATGGAAGAAACAGAGAGTGAGAGTGGAATGACAGCTAGCTTATCTAATAGGAGTGAGTTAAGGAGTGGACCCCCCGCTGCGTTTCCCTTTTTGTTCACTAATTTTCTTCTTTTTCTTTTCAATCCTGGCGCTTGTTTTGGTAATCAATCCCTCCAATCCATACACTTATTACATTATGTTTGATTTGGGCTAATGGATTAGCCACTATTCCGTGGGTCCCATTAATTCCCACTTAATCCCGTGTTACGGATGTATTTTTCATTTTCTCTGCTTCAACAACGATTAGCCATTCCGTTCCAAAAGTAAGGATTAGCTAATCGTCTCTGTTTTACCCTCCCCAAGCAAAATCTGCTGCTCCATCCCACCCTCTCCCTCCCAACATCAACAGCAGTTTTCTTCGAATCAAATCTCCACCGTCTCAGATCGCCTGTGAGTAATCTCAACAGCAGTTGCCAGTGAAAATTGCCCTTTCTTCAAAAACCCAGCCCTAAACCCTTCTCTTCTTTCAATACTCCATTCGAACAGGTTGCGGCGTCTCCCTCTTCTGAGGTATGGCTCTGTTTCTTTAACTTTAGCATTGAGCGACTCTTTTCAAGTCCAAAATTAGTCTACTCAGCTTTGAATTTAGGCCTATTTTTGCACAGTTACGGTCTATTGGGGGGTTCTTTGTTTTTTGTTTTTTGTTGGTTTGGTTAAATCATGTTATGGTATTTGGATTTAAACAAAAAAAAAGAGAAAGACGAAGGTATTTGTTAAGCCAATTGTGAAAAAGCAGTAGCAACAGCAACCAAATGCAGACCAAACATTTTTTCTTTGCTAAAGGTTCTTGCTTTTCAAACCATTTTTTCGCCATTTTTCTTGTAATTGTTTTTCTTGTTACAGTTCAGATTTTAGATTTTTTGGTTGTTGAGTCTTGAAGGCAGTTGTATTCAGTAATGGCTGGCTTGCTTTGATGCATTGCTTCTGTATATCTTTGTAGAAAACGAATCTGTATCTATTTTTAACACAAATTTGATTAGTTCATGCCAATGGATTTTTAACATTAAATTAGTTATTGGCGTTAGAAATTTAGTCTAAGATGTTATATCGAATCAGTAGCCATGTATCGAACAAAAGCTAGAGGTTAGTCAATTAAAGGTAGCACCTTTATCTTGTGAGATATCCACAGCCCAACATCTTGCAGAAGCTTGTTACCAGAAGCATCTTGCTGGTCCACAGACTGCAAGCTTTCGAAAAGAAGTTCCTGTCCGGCTCCTTCAGCTATTAAATTGTTACCCTGTTCTATTTATGTTGGAGTAGCTAAAATCTGAGGTTGCATTTGTCATTAACAAATAGAAATCCAAAAAGAGAGGAAATTGATATCATCCCCTCCACTTTTTGCTTGGAATTGCGTGCTTCAAATGTTCACTAATATGGTTAAAAATTCATGTTTTAAAAATTCTGCCTTCTTGTGAAAGTTTGTAGCAGTTTGTTGAATCATGCTTCTTATTGATTTAACTTTGTAAATTCCGTGAACAAGTCTAAACCTTTACTGCTGATTTCAATGACATAGCTGCAGCTGTAATTCACTGCTGATTCTTGTGATCCAGGCATGTGTGCTCTGTTAGAGGCTTGACTTGCAGTCTGGAAGGATTAATTCACTGCTGATTCTTATGATCCACTGCTTCATTTTTTCTCTCGGTCTCAGCGTTTGGTTTGAGGTATGAATCTTGAACTTTTCATATCTTTGCCTGCCTTTGCCTTGGATTGTGGCATGTTCATGTGTGTAGTCTTCAACCGGATTCACCAACTGTATTATGTTTGATATGTGGTTTGAAACACTGAAAAATTGTACTGCTGGACAGTGAGATTTTGTTTGAAATTTTGACTGTTATACTTTGTTGTTTCATCTTGTTTTTTGACAAGTATAATAATTTTTCTGTTATACTTTGTTGTTTTGGAAAATCCATAGCCGTTGTGATGTGTTGTTAGAAATAAATTGTTTGGAAGCATTGCATCATGTTAAGGGTACTCTAATGATACAACAACTGAATTCGTATGTCATTCATGCCATTGGAGACTTGTTGCATTGATATTGAGATATTGGTATTACACATATGCATTGAGAATGTGATAGGATGGCTAATTGCTTAACAAAGGCTACAAAAGGAGTCTATCATTAGCTTTTACTCTTGTCCTGATCTCTTGATTTTGCTTTCATGTATCTATTTGTTATTGGTTATGTTCTTTTGCAAAAGGGAATCCACAAATTTTTTTAATAGGCCGAGATTAAGTTATATATTGTTATGAGAGTTAAAATGCAAGTTTACCATTGTATTGACAAACATCTTTATAGTTTTTAAAAAGACTAAATCATAAGTTTATCATTTCTAAAAGAGTCAAATTATAATTTTATCATGTATTTTTTTAAAATTTTATAAACATAAAAGTGATTAAAGCTGAAATTTTCCATTTTATGGGAGAGTAAGGGACTTGTATACGCCTTTGCCTTCGCCCTTAGTTCTTTTGTTACCTTCTACAATACAAATTTTTTTTCAGTTTGGGTATTTGACGTACTTGAGTAGCTGCTTGATATGTTTGGAAGGTTAAAAATAATTGGCGGTGGGGCATAATATGGACCAAGATGTTGCTGTAGTCCATGAGGTGGGTGGGAAATTGATAATGTGGCCAAATTTGTTTTGGCTAATAATTCTAGGAGTAAATCTTAGGATTGTTTGAGCTATTTTCGCAGTTAATTTATAATTTAAGAAAAGATTTGTAGTTTTTTGTTGTTTTTTATCACATCGGGTTATCGTTGAATAAGAAGACATCTTATAATACACATTATACCTAAAGCTGAAATTTTTATCATCGGCTACTCTTATTTCAATTTTTTTTGTTATTTTACATTCTTTTAGTCTGATCAGTTGATTGAACATCAAATGTCGACTTAAATACGACATGGAACATATTTACAATGTATGAATTAAATTATAAAACGTATGTACCTACTGTATGAACAATTTAGATCTGATATGTCACAAAAAAGATAAATAGCCTCCTAAAATTTAATAAGCATTGTCTTAATTTTTTTAATACATTGGACCCAAGTTGTCCATACAATAGATACATATGTCTTTACAATTTAATACATATAACTAAACTAACAAAAGTATCCTGTTGATATTGAGATTTTAAAGATTTTAAAATCTAAATAATAGATTCCAACATTTTGATGGCAAAATCTTGGCCTTCCCAGCTCTATAGGTCAATGGAAACCTTCATCACCTTACGACCAAACACAGCTTCAACACTGTTTCATAGTACTGTTTTGAGGCCATATGCATAGGTTAATGTAAAAATATTTGGACAGTAAAACAAGTTCAAGATTCTTTAGAAATGCCCTATGGCAGCTGCAATCTCTGTCTGTTCCATTACCCATAACAAATAATATGTTTTAAATCACTCCTAAGTTATATATATTTTTACAAAATGAAATTTAAATTTAAAATGTTATAAAAGTTTTAAAACTTCAATTTCATTAGTAAACCAAATTAATTTTAGGTCAATTATACATATACCTTTAAATTTTATTATATTTAAAATGTATTTAAATATCTTTTCTTTCATTATTGTTTGGGTGATTGATAAAGAGATGAAATTAAAGTTAGGACGATATCATTTAATAGATACTTTTTTGCTTTGTGTATTCTAATTTTGTGCTGTTTATTTTTATTTGATAATGTGTAATTGCAACTTCAATTCTTTGATAGTGTGTTCTAATTTTAAAATGTTGCAGTAGTGGCTCGTCTGCCTTTAATTGCACAAAATGTGAGGCGTAAAAAAATTGGTATTGCTGTGACAATATGGTTGGAAATCTGTAGAATTGTGATTTGGTTCTTATTTAGAATGGGTGCCAGCCTTAGCCTACATAGACCAAGGATTAGGTCCTATACCTTAGATTTTTATGCAAAACGGGATTATGTGAAAAGGCTTGTATATGCTAGTGACGAGACCTGTATTGAACAAGTTAGGATGAATAGAACTGCCTTTTTTAAACTATGTGAGATGTTAAAATCGATAGGGGGATTGAAGTCGTCAAGGTTCATGCTTGTTGATGAGCAAGTAGCAATGTTTTTACATATCATCTCCCATCACCTGAAAAATCGAGTTATCAAGCATCACTTTAGAAGGTTCGGGGAAACTGTTAGCAAAGCATTTCATAGTGTTTTAAATGTTGTCATACGCTTACAAAATGTGTTATTTAAAAAGCCGGAGCCAATTACAGCCGATTCTTCTGACACAAGGTGGAAATAGTTTAAGGTATTGGACTGAGTTTTATATATAACTTGTATGCGAAAAGTTGATTTAGATTTAAATTAGTATTCTAACTCAAGGTTTTATATCATGTGATATAGAATTGCTTAGGTGCTCTTGATAGAACCCACATCAAGATTAGGGTTCCAACAGTTGATAAACCTAGATGTCGAACGCGAAAAGGTGACATAGCAACAAATATGCTAGGTGTTTGTACACCTGAGATGCAATTTGTTTATGTTCTTCCTGGTTGGGAAGGTTCAGTTGCCGATGGACGGGTGCTTCGAGATGCCATTAGTAGAAGACATGGACTAAAAGTTCCTCATGGTAAAGTGTATAGTTAGAGGACTTTGAATTATTCATTAAGATCAAACTTTGTGTGCTGAATTAATCATTTTTTTAAAAAAAATTATTTTATAGGTTGTTATTATCTAGTTGATGCTAGATACACAAATTGTGAGGGATTTCTTGCACCATTTAGGGGACAGCGATATCATTTGAACGAGTGGCGTCAGGGTTATCAGCCAAGTTCTTCGCAAGAGTTTTTTAATATGAAACATGCCTCAGCACGTAATGTTATTGAAACATCGTTTTATCCTGTAAGGGTGCACAATAGAATTATTATTGCATGTTGTTTGCTCCATAATTTTATTCGAACCCATATGAGTATTGATCCCATTGAAGTGGAGGTGGGAGAAGGATTACCTAGTAATGTGGTGGATGACGATGAACCGAATATCACAAATATTCATCCATCGGATGCTTGGGCTACTTGGAGGATGGAACTAGCCAACCAAATGTTCGATGAATGGCAAACATCTAGAAATTAGTTAGGTTTAGGGACAAATTGAGTTTGACTTAATTTGTTGATGTTATTTTATGTATCTAGTTTATGAAACTTTTGTGGTGTTTGATTAAAATTCTGTATTGTACTAAACTTTGTTGAATTATAATTTAATTATCTTTTCATTCAGCATGTGTTATAATTTTAAATTTAGTATTGAGCTTTTGATTTATGATATTGAACTAACGATATAATTTTATAAACTGTTCACCTTTTGATTCATGATATTAAAAATAGTAAATAATGTTAATTTGTTTTTTTTTCTTAAGATAATTATGTCAGATGTTCCACAATTACATGTTTCTTCTCAAGCTTCTCGAGGAACCAAAAGAAAATGGGTTCCAGAAGAAGATGCAGCCTTGGTTTCTTGCATGGTGGACTTACACAATGTAGGAACATTTAATGCTGATACCGGGTTCAAAGTTGGTTATTTGAACGAGTTGGAAAAAATGCTAGAAAAGGCTTTACCAAATGCAATGTTGAAGGCGAAACCAAATATTGAATCTCGGATTAGGTTACTAAAAAGGGAATGGTCAGTCGTCTATGACATGCTTAATGGTCAAAACAATAGCGGTTTTGGTTGGGACGAGCATAGGCAGCTCGTTGTTGGTGAAGATGCAGTTTAGGACTCCTATGTAAAGGTAAAATGTATTTCAAGTCTTTATTTGTTTTTTTACTAAACTTATAACTAATATGATTTCCTCATTTTTTTTAGAGTGGCAAAGAAGCCGCTCAATTCAGACATTGTACTTTCCCTTACTACGACCAGCTGACTGCCATATACGCAAGAGATCGAGCTACTGGGAAAGCTGCTCAAACAGCTGCTGATGTTCTTCAAGAAATAAATGCTGAGGATATACCTACTACAGATATGAATGAAGAGAGAAACACATTCTATAACTGCGAAGCTGACATCTCTTTGGACGACATGGATGTTTCTGGTCCGGAGTGGCGAGGAGATAGAGACCAAGGGGGTTCCTCATCTTCGAACAAGAGAAAGAAGAAATCTGATGCTCGTGTTAATATGTATTCTTCATTTGATGAGGCTGCCATTTTATTGGCCGAAAACATCAAGGCCGTTGGCGATCAAATCAGTAGGAGTATTGCCTCCG
This sequence comes from Gossypium hirsutum, assembly GCF_007990345.1. Classification (NCBI taxonomy): domain Eukaryota; kingdom Viridiplantae; phylum Streptophyta; class Magnoliopsida; order Malvales; family Malvaceae; genus Gossypium; species Gossypium hirsutum. The sequence goes on from NC_053441.1 coordinate 27,263,894, forward strand.
AGGTGGTAGTTCAGCAGAAGTCAGAAGAATATCAAAAGATGGAAGAGAAAGCTTCAAATTTATATTCAGCCTTATGGGAAATTGAAGGTTTAACCGACGATTAGTGGTATGAAACTTTGAGTAAAATTTCAGATCATCCAACTCAAATGATCGTTTTCTTTAGTTTACCTTCTGTTGCTCGATTGGAATGGGTCAGAAGATTTCTTTCTCACCATTAAAAATCAATATTCAAACTTTTTGATGTTGTAAAACTATATAACATATGGATTATGATGTAGAATTTCATTTTCATCTAACATTTTCTTAATATAAGTTAATTATGTTTATGCAGAATATAATTCTCAAGTTATATTTTGATTTTAGTAAATTCATATAAGAACATTTTATTATTAAGAATTTTATGAAATTATATATCATTATTAAATTATATTTAATATTAATTATTTTAAATTGTATAAATTCATATAAGAAAATTTATTATCAAGAATTTTATGAAATTATATATTATTATTAAATTATATGTAATAATAATTATTTTAAATTATACAAATTCATATGAGATAATTTATTAGTTATAATTATTTTAAAATTTATTAAATCATATATTTTAATTAAAATATATTTAATATTAATTATTTTAAATTATCTTTTATAGTATCATATATTATGATTTGGGTAAATTCATATAAGAATATTAATTATTATGAATTTTATTAAATTATATATTTTAATTATAATATATTTAATAATAATTATGTTAATTTATATTTTATAGTATCATATATTATGATTTCAGTAAATTCATATAAGAATATTGATTATTAAGAATTTTATTATAATTATATATTTTAATTATAATATATTTAATAATAATTATGTTTAAATATGATTAAATTATTTATTATTTATATTAGTAATCTTATTAAAATTTAAATAACAATTAAAATAATCATTGACCAAAACAAATTTATGCTAAGGGTATTTTAGTCACTTTAGTTTTTTCCATTATGCTATTACACCTCTATTCCATTCAACCAAACAATTAATTTGCTATTACGCCTCTATTTCAATACAGCGAACCAAACGTGCCCTTAAGTTTTAAAAACACTCTACGTGCGGTGTGTCAGCCAATAATGGAAGAACAAGAATACTAATAATAGAGGGGATTCCTTGTCACACCTCTGCCATACCTTTATTTACTTTCACAAGAAAATTATTAAAATTTAAATAAGTTGAGGTGGAAAAGCAAAATATAAAAAATTTGAGGTGTCATCATTTTGTTTATAAAGTTTCAAAATTTGAATTTTAACTCAAAAAAAGGAATCATCGTGAGGTATGCAATTTGCAAATCTTACTTGGGGTTACAAATATTGCGTTTTCTATCCATAAGCACACCATCGGCCCAATGACAAATCTTAGTTAAAATTAGTAAATCATTTCTTGTTTGGTTAAATTTTAAAATAGGATTAATAAACTTTTATTGATACAAAGAAGATCGGAAGTTCTCACCCCCATTCTCTTCCCTCTTGACTTACAGTCCTCTCTAAAGAAAATTAAAACCTTAATTTTCTAGTTTTTCTACTTGTCAACAAATGGCCACTTTAAGGTTTTAAAAATACCATGTAATATATTAAATCTTAAATATGGAAATTTTTCTCATCATTCTTTTTCAATTTTGTTCTTACTACATTCTTTTACAATTGTATTTTATTGTTATAAAACTTTATTTTATAATTTTAAAAATTATATGGATGTATAGCAAGACATACAATAATTAAGTTTAAAATGATACTAAAGTTGTTTGTGGATGTCATTTTAATAACCAACCTTCCAATGGGTGAGCAGATAATAACATAGACCTAGAGTTATTGTGTTATTGGTTGTTGGGTGTTATGCCAACCAATAAGAAGAAAAAATACGCTGGGAATCATGTGAAATACACATGATTGTAGAAACTTGTCAAACCAATCATTTTGCATAATTGACCACCTATAAATGAGTTAGCAAAATATAACACCAAAAATATAAGAGATTTGAACAATGATGTTTGCAAGTGCATGAGTCAAATTGTAATATGGTTTAGTACAACGAAATACTTTGGAAGTATTTCTAAAATTGTACCCAAGGAGGATGGAAAAAATTATGAAAACCTTTTTACAATATCTAAGTAGTAGTAATTAATTGCTATATTACAATAAACCATAAAGTAGATTAAAGAGCTAAATCAATTAACTAAAATAAATAAACGATTTAAATGAAATAACCAATCAAGAAGATTAACTCGCTTCAGGATTTGTAAACTTTGGTTAGGGTTTTAGGGTGGATTAGCTATCGATTAACCAATTATTACTTACTGACCTCTAATTAACTAATCAATTGACTTATCTCCTGGCCTCGTCTAGCTTGTGAGGTATTTCTTAGGATTGTCATCTTAATGGTTTAAGCACACATAATCTATACTAACTAACCCTCTTGAGAAAACCTTAAACCCTAATAGATTAAGTGGCATCTTTATATTGACAAATCTCACATATGTACTAGAATATGACTAAAATTTAAAAGTAAAATAAAATCACACCGAATTTTTAAAAAAAACTGTGAACAAAATATAACCACGAAATTGTGAATAAAATTAGGATAACGTGGGTTAAAATATTAATTCTAACATATTTTGTTATAGGGAAAAAAGAATGGGGCAATAGAAGAGTTTTGGTACCAATCTTATCAAAGATCACTCAAATTGATTCGAAAACTTTAATGAAGCAAATGAAACGGGGGTATGCTTTTTTTTAATCTTGGAAACAATGTGCGCGCGGTATATGCTTCAGATAATGTCAAATCCTTCATTGGAAAAACCCCTTCTATGAACACCATACAAATTATAACATTGTTTGGTTGACGACTTTGATTTTATGTTTACTTATTATTCTCACTTCATAAAAAGCAATTTAAACATTTAAAAAGAACTAACATTATTCATCTACTCTATTTTCTTTTCTCTTCAACTCTTATTACATTTTTTAAGTATGATTTTTATTTAAGTTTCTGTGCTTTTCCAATATTTAAAATTTAGTCCCCATGTCTTTATTTTTAGAAATTTAACCTCTTTACTTTTCAAATTTAAAAATTCACTTTCAATTAGAATTTATAATTTTGTGAAGGAAGGCGTTAGGATTTCCTCTTATATATATAGTAGTAAATAGCATATATTATTCACATAATACTTTCTTCACTTAATTACATCAAATATCTTTAAATTCAATATTCCTTTTAAATTCGTCTTTATATTAATAAAATTATCTAGTTACTTTAGTCGTTTAAATTTATGTACATAATTTAAAATAAAAATTTTAAAGAAAAATTGAATGTTGTAAAAATATTAATTTTAAAATTTTTGAATCTTTTACAGAAATTATGATTCACTCTATTTCTTTTTTGGTTTTACTTTATTTTTAGTTTTTAAATTTTAAAAGTTATGCGGCAACATTTTATTTTTCTTTAAAATTTTTATTTTAAATTTTAAATTACGTCATATATAATATTTTACTTGTCATTTAATTGTTAAATCAACAATTTTAATAATGAAAAGCCCTGCTTGATAAAATATTGATAATTTAAAATGTAATTAGAACATTTTAAAATTTGAAGCTCAATTTAAAATATAAATGGTAATTTGATATGTTTGGTACAACTAACCCTATTTTTTCCCTTTCACTTAAAAGTTAGTTTTTTTTTTGAACAATTTTATTATAGGTTCCAGTAATATCTGTTCTTTTTGATATAATGTCTAAAATTATCAATAGTTCCTCTCCAACTCATAAATAGAAAAATTATACGTTTCAATACGCTCAAATCTACATCTTCCTACATTACCAATAATGTTGATTTATTTTATATGAATTTATATATTTTTATATATTTTCTTATTTTGATTTATTTTATATGCTGAGAATATAGTTTTAAATTTACCGGAATATATAACGGTGACCCTGGTTCTGCCACGTGTCTAAGCCGTAGAAACAGGCTGTTATTTTATCAAAACCACAATTCTTTCTTTTAAAATTTGAGAAATCTCATGATATCTTTGGTAAAAAAAAAAGAGAAGAAAAAAGCCGGCCTATAAAATTGAAAAAAAGAAACAAACAGATTCAAATAGTTGGGACCCTCGCCAATTGGGCAAGTGGTTTTTTATTTCCTTTGCTTCTTAAAGCAAACCCAATGCTGTCTGGTTTTTCTTTGCTGTCCTTTTGAGGGACCCTTTCCACAGTTTTTCGAATTTTAAAAATTCAAAATTGTTTTATATATTTTTTATTGTTTCACTTAAAATAACAATAATAATTAATGGACCGTTTGAAATAAAGAAAAGACAAAAGACAGCGAAATTGAGTAGAGAACATAGGAACGTGCCAGGGCTGATTGTTGTGTCGGGACCCACAACAGGAAGGCTAAATGTTCGATTTGGCTCTGTTCTGCACTTGTTTACATTATTACTACCTTTGTTTTTATTCTTCTTTATAGTTTTTGTCCTTTTGCTTTATAATTAATTTTATTATATTCTTTTGGTTTATTGTCTTTTTGGACCTAAAATTTTTTGGGCTAATTTGGTATTTGAATTTAGTTTTTAAAAAAAATTAGATATCTAAACTTTTTTTAAGTTTAATTTAGTACCTAAATTTATTAAATGTTATACAAATGGCGCAAAACACTAGTAATGTTATTTTTCTTTGTTATGCTAAAAATATTGTCGTATTAGAGGAAATTCATGTTAAAAGAATAGGTATTGGGCTATACTTAATGAATTAATATTAAATATAAGATTTAAAAAAACCCAAATTAAAAGAAATGTATTGTTTTCAATTAATAAAACTAAAATTAATTGAGCATATAGAATACAAAAAAAATCATATATAAATTGATTATTTTTGCTACATCATAAAATATAACATTGTTAGTATATTGGAGTAATTCATAAAACGTTTGACAAGTACCAAATCGAACAAAAAAAGAGCAGGTACCAAATTAGGAAAAAGAGTCGAATTGAAGCACTAGATTGGACCCCCAAAAAGTTTAAGTATCAACTTAAGAAAAAGTTGTCAAGTTTAAATACCGAATATTATATTAAACCTATTATTTTATTAAATTTAAAATATTTATTAATTACATTCATATATATATATATAACTTTAATTGATTAATTAGTGTATTTGATCTATAAAATAGTAAATGCTTATAATTAAATATCTATTTAACACGAATTTGTATAATCTATTTTTAGTCTTGAGTTGAATTCCAGCTATATATATTTATTTATAAATTGGATGGGTGGTTTTGTGTGAATTTTGTTTTGGAAGCCGATAGATACTAGAGAGTAGTTTTCATTTAATTTTGGATATTCGTTAGGTGTAAATTAATGAAGTGAAGCAATGCAAATATTGTATAGAAACAGCAGGCGTTCCTTATTAACTTATCCTTTCTTTTTTCTCATATTAACCACCATGACCAAAAATGTTCATGCTCATTTTCTTTCATTTTACTTTTTATATTTCCTATCAACCACCCTCAATTTTTCTTTACTTTTTATTAGTCAAAATTTAAATTAAAAATTTTCAACAAAAATGAATATAGAAAAAAGAAAAAAGAACCTAAAATCCCTAAAAAGTAAAACTCGTCCATTCCTCTCGTGGAATCCATAGTCATTTTTGACCGTCCTAAATCCGAAAGTCTTAAATTAAGTTAGAGGTTTATGATGTACAAATAGATGTGTAAAATTTTAAATTTATGGAATGAAAACAAGCACCTAGTAGGTTTTTAAAGAAAATGTCAAAACTCACTTTAGAGAGCATTAAGATTTAAATTAAATATTGAGAATTTTTTATATATAAAAAAAACTAGAATAAGACTTTTAAAACCAAAGTTTTTAATTAACGGAAATTGTTAACCTCACATTAATTTTTTTTATTTACTCAATTTTAAATATTATAAAGACGAAATGAATTGCTGCATGCATTATAATTTATGAATGAAAATAATTACGATTGTTATCATATAATACATGAATCTGGAGATTAAAAGTGAGACAGGTAGGATCCAACTAACATCAAAATATCATAAATCATTGGAATCACAAGAATCCACCGATTTTGGTTTTTATTTGTATTGTTGTCAAAAGTGGAAGTCTGTTGGTATAATGTTTTGCATGTTAAGAGTGGAAGGGATGCAGCTGGGTATGAGAAATATAGACATACATATTCAACACACAACCTAATTAGTTCAACTCTTTATGGAACACCACACCCATTACCTTTGTTTCTCAATATATTTATATTTATATATATATATTTTACTTCCAAGTTTGAATAAATAATTAAGGTTAAAGATCTCATACAATATTTGAGTTGTGTTAATATTCAATAAATGTTAAGTGTAATGATAAGACATTTTGTACATTCAAATTCAAGTTTTGAATTGCTATTTCCTCTGTCTAGGAATCCAAGCTCATTTAATTTTTTTTTTTGGATTAAAATTCATGTACAATGGAATTCAAGCTTTCAATTACCATTTGTTCATGTGAGAGTCTAAGTTCATTAAAATTTTTCCCTCTAAAATAAATATTATCTATACAATTTTTATTAATTTAGTCTTTATCTTTTAAAAGTACATAAAATTTTTTATATTTTAAATGAAAAACATAGAATTTTAAAAATAAAAATTTTAAAAAATATAAAAAATACCAAAATTCCAATATAATTAACTATTAGAAACCGAAATCGACATATCGATTGCTGATTTGAGATTACAAGAATTCCATATCTATATTTGACAAAATCATTACTTCATAATCACCCTAAATCATCAACCGTTATATCGATTTGGGATTCCCATATAGAGTTCATCCGATCTCACATAATCCATGAGCTTCAATTAAGTAATTAATCATATCTAGAAATCTCAATTTTGAATATGCTCATTTTTCATTCCAGTTTTAACCTCTTTCACCTTATGCTTTCCAAGTTGCTTCCGCACAAAACCAGAAATGGTTGTACATTTGTTTTATTCTTACACTGGTTTTTTTTTTTTAAAGTTTAAAACTTGTGTTTTAATTTAATAAAGATAAGTCTTTGATTTAATTATTTATGCGAAAAGAAATTACACTTCTAGGCTCTAGCTTCCTTCTACAAATAGCTGCAAAAAATATTTGGTCAAATAGTTACTTTTTTTTTATTTAGAAAAATAAATTTATTTTGGAAACGGTGACTGAAAGTGTATTCAGCTAATAATAATAAAATAAAGGAAATTTTCGAGTTTTATTCTTGTAGATAGAGAAAGCTTATACTCTGGTTAGAGATCTATTTCGGTTCGACTCTAAGTTTAATCAAAACTCAAGATGACTATCAAATACCAAGAAGTCTCACTCTCATACTCATAAACAAACAAAAAATATGAATCAAATTGAGTTGGATCAAACTTTAATATTAAATATATTTGTCCAAGTTCCAACTCATCACAAGAGACTCTTAAATTCTTTTCATTATTTATGATATATTAAATATTATATGGTGATATTTATATATTTTAATAATTAAAATTAAATAAAAATATTTCCATGGAGTAAAATAATACTTAAACCCCAACGAGACTTTGACAATGTCAAGGAAGGTTGAAGTTCATAGGCTTTAATAGTTTAGGTCTGAGTCTCACCATGCACAAATGCTATGTATGAGCTCTCCTTGGTAATATTTTGGATATATGTTCTACCACGATTGAGCTCTTTTTGAATTTATTCCGGTTTAAGTCTAGAAATATTTTGGTTTTCAGTTTGTTATGTTTTGTATTAGATTGATTCTAAATCCAATCCTAATGGATTGAACATATATTAATTGTCATTTGTATGTTACTTATTGGTATACACCTCCGTCACAAAGACATTTGTCAAGTTCAAAGGGCATTGTTGACTCTGCAGTGACCCTCTAAGTACAACTATCCGGCTCACTTCAAACGAAACCTACCATCTGTGCTCACAAGAGAATGTATTCTAATGTGAACACACTTCCAAAATAATGAGACTATTTAGGCTTAATTACTTCATACTGATAAAATCCCATAATACGTGCTCATGATTATCCATTATGTGTTTAATGAGATTAAATTCTTATCTAGCCAATATTATACCAGTGGACAAGGAGACTTTTTTCCTATAAATATCATAGAAAATTATGAGCAAAGGATCAACTATTTTTATACTCTAGAGTTACTTTGAGCATTTATGTTTTCAACCAGCTTGTCTCATTATCCTTATTCTAACTCTCAACTTCTATAGATTAACCGATCTTCACTACACCATTTTAATCTCCTCCTTTCTCAGCTTTATTTTCCTCCCTACTTATATTTTGTATCAACACTTAATTCTGAAAAACTCCTTTAAAAAATAATAACACTCGGAGCGAAGATGAACTGTGACCCATATTCTATACTAAATCCAATTTAATCTAAGGTAAGATTTAATTAATTGGATGATTGAACAGATTTAAATGAGAAATTATGGTTTTAATTTTATTTAGAAAGGCTGAGAGAATGTAGCTGATTTTGTATTCTACATATAGATGGAAAGGCCCAATGGACATCTCTATATCTAAAACCCCAACAACCTAAGCCCCATCGTGAGAAGAATTCATCTAAGCACTGTAGTTTTTTTTTTAAACAAAATAAAACTCATTTTCTCAACTAATTTTAAATATTCTCTCATTCTATGAGCTAATGGTTCCTATTTAGCTTTTTCATAAATTTTTACACCACCTCAAAATGTGGATACCTTTGGCATAGTGGAGGACTAAATTCAAATACACTAACTTATCCAATTAGTCAGCTTGTTTTTGTTTTGATCACCAAATTAAAAAAATATATGTAATCTCATTGCTGACGTTATCATTCATTTTTGTTTTGGTAACTCCCCGGTTAAATTTGTTAACGAAGATGGTGAGGTGATCTTTTTTAACATGATATGATTGCATATTTAGTCCTCAATACTTACACATTTTATCAAATTAAACCTAATTTTAAAAAAAAGCCACCTCACCATTTATGTTAAAAATTTAATTGGGAATGACCAAAACAAAAATAAATGATATTGTTAGTAACAAAATTAAAAGTGGCCAAAATAAAAATATGCTAATAATTAAGTGACTAATTGTATAATTTACTCGCGCGGGTGCTGTAACATGAATCAGAGACCTAGTGTGTAATACCCTATTTTTGGCCCGGGTCTAAAGGGCCCAAATTACAACGGGCCTATGTAGCCCAAAACCCGAAATAAGCAGAGGCCTAAAGCAATGGCCCAACACAATATCAGAAACCCTAGGGTTTCTAGGATGAGTCTTGCGTCGCATCCACCTAGCCTTGCCCTCCGAATTTCAGCCGAATCTTCACCTGCATAGCAAATCAGCACAAAAAAAAGGAAGCAAAACAATAATAGAAAGGAATCAAAGGATTGAGAATCAAATCAATGTAATGGAAAGAAATCAAAAGATTGAGAATAAAATCAATGTAAACAAGATTTTATTTCTATATTTTATTATTATTATGGCTATATAAAGCCATTGAAACATTGTAAAATGAGGGGACTGAAAAGAGAGAGAAGGAAAATTTTCTTTTTGAATACAAAGGTTTTTTTTCTCTCTATATTACCTTGAGGATTATCGTTCTTTTATTTTTCATTTATATATAGATGTATATATATTTTTAGTTTCTTTATCTCTTTATTTATTTTTGCTTAAAATATAAAGAAAGGAGGAAAGGGCTTACTCCTCAAGTTGGAATCGCCGGATTTGTGCCATCTCCGTCGCAATCGGAGCATCAGCAAGAGTGAACGGTGGCATCAGGGGGCTGGGGTTAAAAACCCTAGTAGAGAGCCTTTGTTTTTTTTTGTTTTCTTTTTTTTCTATGCTGCAAACAATGTTTTTTTCTAAAAAAAAAACTGTTTTAAATCATGAGCGAAACGACACCGTTTTGGGGAGGCGGATTATTTCCGATTTGGCCCTCCATGTAATTCGCGTGTCGCGATTTCGCCCATTATTTTGCTTAAATTTCATTTATTTCTTGTTATTTTAGTTTTTTTTAACTATTTTTTTTTGCAATTCGTTTTTTTTAATTTTATTTTCTCATCTTCCTCATCATCATTATTATTATTATTATTATTATTATTATTATTATTTTTATGTACATACAAACATTTTTTATAATATATATACTTTTATATTTTTAATTTCAAAAACTTGTTTTTACTTTTGTAAATATGTACACGTATACTTGTACATGTTTTCTTCATAGTTTTTTTTAAATATTTTTTAAATTAATTAATTTAATTATTATCATTTTTGTATATATGTAATTATCGTTTTTTATAATCTATATATGTATATAATTATTTTTTTATATATATGTACATATTATTTTTTTTCAATTAATATTTTTTCTCATATTTATATATATACACATATTTATTTTATTCAATTTTGATAATGTAGATATTATTTAATTATTTTTAATCTATAGATATTTTATATGTACATGTATACATATTATTTTTTTTCTAATGAATGTTCTTTTATATTTATATATATACATGTATATATCTATTTTTATTTATTTATTTTTGAAAATGTTTAACTACCTATTTATTTTTTTACACAAATTTTATTATATATATTTATATATTTCTTTTTATAAATGCATTATATTTTGTATGAATCTTATAGTCTATATCTTCATATAAATCCATGTATGTCTTGTATTCTCCATAACTTCAATGTACTTATTATAAGCACACTTTATATCCTTTATTTTTTTATATTTTATAGTTTTGTTTATGTCTTTCACTTGTTTATTTATTTATTATTGCATTGTATATTTAATGTAACATCACATCATTTTTTTACTCGATTTTAAACTTTTCAAAATTGAGATAGTGCTCGTATTTAGGATTTTCAAGGAAATTGAGTCCTAACGTATTGGGTTCCGATTTTCTTCGTTAAATCTAACAATCGAGCATTTCTCTTTAATTAAAAAGATAAGAACTCATTATTGGGAATTCAACACGTTGTGTCCTAACGTATTGGATGTGACGTATTGATTTCTCGAAATGAAGATTTTTTAAAAATCATAAAGGAAATATTCCGAGTTTGGGATTTTAAAGGAATTATGCCCTAACGTATTGGGTGTGATTTCTTAAATCTTGGATAAGCGGACTTTCTTTTAAAGTAAAGGAAATATTCCGAGTTTGGGATTCTAAAGGAATAGTGCCCTAACGTATTGGGTGTGGTATCTTCTTTCTCTGAAATAATAAGGGTCTTAATACGTAGCCTTTTAAGTTTTGCTAAGGATTACGTTTTTCCAAATTCTCGACCTTAAGACACTAATTAATTAACTAGGTACCAATTTTGGGCGTTACGAGGGTGCTAATCCTTCCTCGTACGTAACTGACTCCCGGATCCGTTTTTCTAAAACTCGTAGACCAAAGCCGTTTTTTAGGTGATCCAATCACACCTCAATAAAAGATTGGTGGCGACTCCCAAATTTTCATTTTTTTAGAGTCGACAACCTAAAACTTTTTTTTGTTTTCAATAAAATGGTTTCGACATAGTGTTCCAAATTAATGTTTCAATGTAAACAATAAAGGCATCATAGAATATTACTGCTATTCCAAATTAACCTTTTTGTAGTCAAGATGATAATGAACTCATTTCGCTCGTCTTACGTCTAGATTGTATTTGATGGTTAGCATATTAGTTTTGTTAAGTTAACTTAAATCTTTGAAATGTTAAAATTGAACGTAATTACATGATTAATCGCATGGAAAAGATGTTAATTGAAGCATGTTATTTACATTAAAGGTGTGATTAATATGGAGATTGCACAAATTACTTACTTGTACTAATTGTTAAATTGAATTGAGTTGTAAATATGGTGTGAATTTTTATTCCTTTACTTATAGATATTTGAATGAGTATGTGAGTTAGATGTATTTCTTTTCATTTAAGTATGATTTGAAATGAATGATTTATGGCTAAGATTACAACACAACAACTTACTATATTTTCTAGCTAGTACTAGTAGTATTTGTATACAAAAATTGGAAGTGCATAAAACCTATTCTGTATAAAAGATAGAAAAGTAAATGTACTTGAAAATCTTTTTGGAGAAATTATTTTATTTGCATGTCCCTTGTAATTGGGTTCCATATAAGATACCTTATAAATTTATGGAATGATTATCCTCTCAACTTAAAATATTTAAAGTTGTGGGAGCATCTAGCTAAACTTAAGAAAAAGGATTTTTTTTCCTGATTGCATGAGTTATTTTGAACATAGCGTTGCATTTATGTTGAAAAGTCACATGCTACATCTTTATTTTCAATACTAGTTATGAATAAGATTTTTCTTGCTTCTAAATTTGATATGAAAGATATGAGTAAAACAACATATTATATTAAGTGTTAAATTTATAGGAAAAGATGATAATATAATGTTATTACAAAAAATTTATATTAAGAAATTTTTAAAGAAGTTTGAACAGTGTGAATTTAAACTTGTGAGTACTCTTTAAGATGCTAATACTTAATTAAAGAAAATAGGGGTAAACCTTATTGCTCAATCTAAGTGTACATAGATTATTGGGAGTCTGATGCATTTAATACAATTTTCTTGACCCAATATAGCATATGTTGTATGTAAATTGAGCAGATATACACATAACTCAAAATCATCAGCATTGGGTTGCTATAGTTAGACTGATGAAATACTTGAAAAGTACTATGATTTATGTTATTTTCTTTAGTGGAATTTTCGTTGTGTTAGAAGGTTATAGTGACACTAACTAGATTTTATGTTTAGATAAGACAAAATCCACTAGTGGTTATATGTTCACGCTCAGCGATGGTGCAACTACTTGAAAAGCAACCAAATAAACTCTTATAGCTAAATCGAGTTAGAATTTAGTTGGTTAGTAATGAAGTTTTGTGGTGGGAAAACTTAGAAGGTAAAGAATAAAACTTTTAATGGTAAAAGTAGATAAATTCGTCTAAGATATAGTGTGATAAAATAACTTCAAAAAGATGGGATCGTATATATAAGTCTGAAGTAAAGTTGGTCAATTCTCTAACTAAACCTTTAAGAAGAACATTAAAAAAAAAAACATCGTGGGTAATGAGATTACTATCAACTTGAGATATCAATACTAATGGTAACCTGACATATGTGATTGGTAATCCCATGAATTATGTTTGTATGGGTAATAACTAGTTATTAGTTGATTCATTGAACACTATAAGTTATGTCTTTCCTATGCTTTAAGTAGTGCTAAAATTACAAAGAAAATAAGATAAAAACTCTTAATCAAATCCATATTCTTTATAGATGATGTATTAATTTAGGGTGCTCACTTGATGAATTAATTTATATGAATGTATAATAATGCTGCTTCTACAAGATTTGTAGTGAAATCTCTAGAGTACAGATGAATTATACATAAACACACTTCAAATTTCAGTTTCTTCGTTGATTCAAATTTTCTATTTGATGTTGCTTTTGTTTTTGTAAGAGGTCCTGTGACCTCCTTTTGAATGTGCCCTGTGCAATTTGAAATGAATCGATATTTGAGAAAAAAAAAGGTCATCAATATTCCAATATCATGCATAACTGTAGCCCCTAAGTGACTCAACCAATACATGGAGATAGTTGGAGGCCTAAGCTTATGGGGACCCTATCCCAACCTGCTTTTATTTGCTGCCGTTCACTGCCATTTAAACTCTTGATTTGTTGTTAATAAATTTCAAGTGGCCATACAAAATTCTGTATTCAGAAGAACCATGCGCAAGCATTTTCACCAAATTTTTACAAAAAATAATGAACCACTTGATTAATTAATGAACCACTTAGCTTGGGGTTACCTGTTATGCCTCTTTGGTGGTCTTCTATTGCAACAAGCTCTTTTTTGTCTTTTCTTTCTCTCAACGCAACCTAGCACACATTGGTTGAAATGTGATAACATACATCAACAAATATAGTTTTAATTGGTAGTTGTGAGGATGAAGAATTCCAGCTTCATTTGTTGCATATTTTTAGCTATGCTTCTATTGGCATCATCGAGTACATTTTTTTAACCCTTGTATTTAGGGATTGCAATGTTGTGGAATAAGGAATAGATTGCCATGTCCGTAACCGTTTCACCCACACTCTTGTATGAATGTTGAAATCATCCATCCCATCCTAGTTATTTTCATAATCATTTCATACACTAATACATTGCTTCACTTTACTTTTTTTTAATGATTTTTCAATATAATATAAAGAAATATATATTTATGTTTTAGTTATGTACATAATGGTATAGTATGATATGTGCACGCCTTTTTTCTTTTAAAAAAAAACTCTCTATTTGAAGTAGATGGATGTAAAATACTCGAATTTTATCATCTCTGAAATAAGATTTTTTTTTTGGAAGGAATGAATGAAATAGCAGGACAGGCGAGGGAATTGTTGGTGGGAAAGAGTGGCGGGAGGTGCATTTAAGTGATGGACCCAAACGGATGTAATCTAGTTTCTTGCAAACAGCAATACCTTCAACTCAAGAATGGGAATGAAGTTTGCTTGGCTAATGTCAAACAGGGTTATCAATGTGTTTGTTACATCAATTGCTAACTGGAACTTGATTTGTGTTTATTAGAATGCATCAAATAATCCTTTTCGTTTATTTTGCTTTTATCTTTCATGCTTCCTTTGCAAATTGTTTGCACAACAGATCATTTTGAACATGATACCAAGCAAAATAATTATAACATAATACAACATGAAAATATATATAAACATAAAGCAAACACTAAATTATATCAAAATTTACATCATAATGATACAAAGTTTGCATAAATATACACAAGAAAAGTAACGTGAATAACCGTTTACCATATAAACGATGTCATGATGAGAGAGAACGACACTGTAGATTTGCTGAATGCTACTTTTTAAGGATGACCATATGAACCACCAGAGCCAAGCCCCGAATTCCATCTACAAGGTACTTCCCCGAGCATAAATGTAAGATTTTGCAGAACATAAATAGAGAGCTAATCCCATGGCACTAAGTGCAGCCAACAGCCAATAGAAGTAATCAAGATGTGCCCTATTAAGGTTATTTGCAAACCAGCTATCTTGGCCACCCTCACCAGTCATCTTCTCAATGGCTGAGATGAAAAAGCTACTCAAAAAGCTTCCAACACCAAAGATGCTAAGGTAGAGTGCAAGGCCGACACTCCTTAATTCCTTCGGCACCTGATGATAAAAAAAATTCTTAAAGACCAACCATCGCAAACACATCAGACAATCCAGACAGTATGTACTGAGGGAGCAGCCACCAGATGCTCATTGGAACTGTTACATTTGGCTTGTCTACTAACCCACATTCTTCAGCAGTTTTAAGCCTCCTCATCTCTACTAAAATAGCAATTAACATTGATATGGCAGATAGAAGCATTCTAGTTTCGATTCTTTGCAGCATTGTAATTCCAGTCGGTTTCCTAGTCAAGGCTCTTGCTAAAGGAACAAAAATGCGGTCATATATAGAAATGAAGACCATGATTGTAAGGCTAATAAATGACAGAAGTGAAGCAGCAGGTATTTTAAACCCTGCTGTTATTGATCTGTCCATGGTAGCCCCTTGCTTGGTAAAGAAAGTTATCATTTGCGCATAGACGATGGCATAAAACAAGCTTGCAACCCATATTGGTGCAAGCCTTATAACTGTCTTCGCTTTTTCAACCTCTCCGGTGCTACACACCTTTCCTTGTTCTTTTGAACCATCAGGAGCAAGCAAAGCTTTATTGAGGAACCTACACGTTACAAAAACCATATCGTCATTTAAGAGATGTCTGTAACGGAAATATGTAAACAGGAACATTGTTTTCATAAACCATATCCTAATTCTCTCGTATGCAAAAATATCTCACTTACTTGAATTGCTTGGAACTTTCAGTTGGAAGAGTTCCTCGTGCCTCTTCCTCTGCAGCAATTGCTGAAGATGTTGTTTTCCAATTCCTAACAGCCAAAATGAACACTCGACCAATTCTCAGAAATGGGTTTTCTTCATCACCTTTGATACTATATATGTAAGTTGTGGTTCCAAGCTCAAAAACAAGCAGACCGACAACCATTACAATAGCGGGTATCCCAAATCCAAGAGTCCAACTAAGATTGTCTTGGATGTAGGTTAAAATCCAAAGGGTTATGAAGGTGCCAGCACATATACTAAAATACCACCAATTAAAGAATGAACTTTGGGCTTTGCACTCCTCTGGGTCTTGTCTATCAAACTGATCTACACCAAAAGCTTGAACCCATGGCTTGTGCCCACCTTGGCCAAATGCTACTAGATACAGTGAGAAGAAGAATAGTGTGACTTGAAATTGAGCAGAAGAACTTAATATGATATTATCTGTACTTTGGTCACTAGAATTGCTGACAGAAGGAAGTGCGTCTAACAGACTCAACAAGCCTAGACCTTGTTAAATCATTCCACATCAAGTCAGCATAGAAAATGTCTAGCAAGTAATCTAATCAATTACTGGAACAATTAAAATAATCTTAAACACCAAATTCCAGGCATTATGAACTCTCTTAATAAAAGAAAGGGAAATTGTTTTACCAAGATGTAAAGAAGGAAAGCAAGAATGATGGTGCGGTATTGGCCAAGAAAAGAATCAGCAATGAAAGCACCCAAGAGTGGCAGAAGTGACGACGCCCCAGACCAGGCGTTGACTTGAGTGGCGGCGACGGCAGTGGATTCGCCGAGAGGCCCCGTCAAGAAAGTTATGAGGTTTGAAGAGATGCCATAATTAGCAAACCTCTCAGCAATTTCAACAACAATGATGAAAGAAGCGTATCTCCAGCCGCCGGAGTTAGAGCGGTGGACGGGACGGCCTTTGTAGTAAAGGGATGCGTCATCTAAAAGTGGAGTTTGAGCAGTGGAGAGATTGGAGATCGCCATTGCTTTTGCAAAGGCCTTGCAATTTGGATGTACTTATCTCCATCAGCAGTAAAAGACAAACAGATTCATGTCGGATTCGCTCTGTGCTTTTGCTAACGTTAGTAAATAAGAATAATGTCAATCTTTTTTTCTACCTTAAACACAAAGAACAAGGAAAAGGAAAGTTAAAATATCTGGTTGATTTTTGAAAATCTTTTTAGATTTAATTCTGTAATAAAATTTATAAAATTAATTACTATTTCTTTACTCTAATTAAGATAATTATTCAAATTAATCACTATTTTCTATAATTTAGTTGTTTAATGTGATGCTTGTATTTACTAAAAAATATAGGAAAAGCAATCGAATTATATGGTTTATATCTTAGACGGGTCCATAAATTTTAATAACTTATTTAATTAAGTCCTTATGTTTTGTTTTCACTTATATAAAATCCCTATTCTTTATTTCGCTTATAAAAACCTTTAATTTTAATTAGTTTGTTTTTTTTATGACTTTAACATTAAATTGACAAAATTACATGTAAATCATTTGTTTAATTGGATAAACACATAAGTTAAAAAAAAATTTACTTTATCACAAGTCTATTGTTTGTAAGAAATTTAATATACCACAAAATGTATCATATTAAAAGGTTTTTTTTTTTTATACTTGTGTGTTTGGTTGAGGCAATAAATAATTTTCATGTCATTTTTAATCAAACAATGCGAATTAATTAAAACTAAGGTCTATTGCGAGTATATAATAAACAGTGTCGCTTATTTAGGTAAAAAAATAAATTAACAATCTTTTTGAAAAGTGCGATAAAAAAATGTTTTTAAGAAGTATTTTTAAAAAGTTTAATTTAATATTTGAGTGTTTAGCATTGCTGTTAAAAAGTACTTCTGAGTAATAAAATATCCATTTTAGACATGTTATTATCAAGTAACAAAAATGCATTTAAATAATGTTCAAATTAGTTAATGTTATTATATTTTAGTAAGAATATAAAAGAATTTATTATAAGTTGTTAATATTTAATATATGAAATATAAAATTTAAATATTTTTAAGCAATAAATATTAATTATTTATAAAATTTAATTAGAATATATAACTATATTTTAAATATTTAAATATAACCATTAAATATTTTAATTAGATATTAACACATTTGTATTATTTTAAAAAATATTTTTTTTATTTTTAATTAATGATTTTTACACAGTTGTAATTAAGCACCAATAAAAAAAAGAAAAATATTATGTTATTGGGGGGTTAAAAAAGTAATTAAACACCAAAAGTGCTTTTGGCTTTTAGGGAGGAAAAGCTAAAAACTTTAACTTATCTCTCTAGGGCCAGTTCTTCATTGCTTAGAAAAAGCACTTCTGACTTCAAAAGCACTTTTGAAAGAAAAGCTGTGAAGAAAAGTTACTTTGGTTAAAATTTTTAGCTTTACAGAAGTGCTTTTCAAAAGCACTTCTGAAAAGGAGCTGAAAAGGAGAAGCTAAAAATTTTAGCTTTTCTTCTCTCAAAAGCACTTTTGGTGCTTAATTACTTTTTCACCCCTCCAATAACATAGTATTTTTCTTTTTTTTTCTTGGTACTTAATTACAATTGTGTTAAAATCATTAATTAAAAATAAAAAAATTTAAAATACTAATTACAAATATTTAATGGTTATATTTAAATATTTAAAATATAGTTTATATATTCTAATTAAATTTTATAAATAATTAATATTTATTGCTTAAAAATATTTAAAATTTATATTTCATATATTAAAATATTAACAACAAGTTATAATATTTTTTTATATTCTTACTAAAATATAATAATATTAACTAATTTAAATATTATTTAAATGCATATTTGTTACTTAATAACATGTCTAAAATAGACATTTTATTTCTCAAAAATACTTTTTGACAGCAAATCTAAACACTCAAATTTTAAACCAAACTTTTCAAAAGCACCTCTCAAAAGCACTTTTGAGAAGTGCTTTTGAGAAATTTGAGTGTTTGTTATTGTTGTCAAAAAGTACTTTTGAGAAATAAAATGTCCATTTTAGACATGAGTTTATAAAGTAACAAATATGTATTTAAATAAAATTCAAATTAGTTAATATTATGATATTTTAGCAAAAATATAAAAAATAATTTATTATAACTTATTGTTAATATTTTAATATATAATATTAATTTTAAATATTTCTAAGTAATTAATATTAATTATTTATTAAATTTAATTAGAATTATAAACTATATTTAAATAATTAAATATTGACATAATTGTATTATTTTTAATTTTTAATTTTTAATTAATGTTTTTAACACATTTGTATTATTTTATTTTAAAATGTATTAAAGTTGTGTTACTAATGGGGATATCAATTGACTTTAAACATCCAACAAAACTTTTTTTTCCAATGTGTAGAGTAATAAAGTAAAAGATTCGAGTAAGAGCAAACTAGTCAATAGTGACCTAATGAAGATGATAAGCTCACTCACTTACCAATAATGAAAAGAAAAGGAAAACAAGCAGAGAATTATTATCATTCAGGACCATCTATTCATAAGTCCACACTATACAAAATAAAACTTGGTCCTGATGAGAAGAAATCATAAAATTTACTAGAGATATTTCTAAGAAAGAAGTCAACAAGAGTAAGAACTAACAAAGAATTTCAAAACTAACACGGTCAGAGAGATGCATTGGGCCGAAATAATTAACACAAGTAGGTGGTAACATTCTTTTCTGGCAGGAGGTCAATGGTGGCAGCATCCTTCTATAATATAGCCGAGCAAATGCATCACTGCAAACATTCAAATACAAGATTAGCAAAGAACAAAAAAAGCAAATAATTAAAAAATAAAGATAACAAAAATTTAAGAGAAAATACATACATTGAGAGTGTGTGATAAAGCCTAAAACATCGTTATATTTGTCGAAGCTGACAACTACTCCAATATCCTTTGCCTCTCCAATTTTTGCCTCAATGACACTGCCAATATTAAATCCTTCAATCCACTTCAAGTCAAAACCATCAGAGCCCAATGATTGCAGCCTAGCAATCTAAATTCAACAAACATGCCAAGTTCATTGTCAAAATATAGCAGAATCCAGTAGCAAAACTTAAGATGCGAAGATCAATGCTAATGCCACAAAATTTGAAGGTACTGCTGCCATTTCAGTCCATAATATAATGAATACAGATACATTTAAATGAACCCTGAATAAACAATACCAGTACCTTACTGATGTAGACAAATAAATTATGGTCAAGAGGTAACAAGTTCATTTAGTTCAATGTTCACAGCATAATACAGTCAACATCCGTTGTATAGAAATTTAGGCACCTACAGATCATTCCATATTTTCGCAAAGGAATAATGCTCATTTCAAATGATATTTCTGTCTTTACACCAGCATCACCCACCAAGATTAGGTTGGGAATTTCTCTAGATTAGTATGAATTGCTCACAAGGATAAACAATCAAGAACTCGTTTCATGAAGTAGGACTAGAACATAAACGTGCATCATCATAACATAAAGGAAGCTTGGCATTTTATACTATTTAAATATTTTAAATAATCCCATTAAAATATAATTATAATTGGAAAAATAGAAAAATAAAAAAAGACACAATAAGTAACCTGAGACTTCAATTTGATTATAAAAGTACGTAGACCAGTCACAATAAAGCTAAACTTCATACACAGAGAGGATCACCACAACAGTATTTTATAAATCATGCTTTACAATTATTAGGTATATTGAATAGAAATAAGCATTTCTTGAACATGAATCACAGAAAGAAGCTCTTATTATGACAAGTATATACCTTCTCCTCTAAAATAAAGTATTCTTGAATAAAGGTTACATCTGTTGAAGAACAACATGATTGCTTCAAAGAAAGTGTTATTCTTACTATTTCACTATTTACCTAGAACAAGAGTGAGAGTGTGGAACAAGAAAAATCAGCTTATTAAATACTTCAAATATATGAAGTAAATTAAAGAATTTGGTTTTAAATAGTTCACTGACATCGACTATATTACAACGAACAGATTGGCCAATGTAAAAGGCTCCAGAGAGATCAGCTTTATGGTCATCCATTGCCTTCAAAATATGTACAAGGAACAAACAAGGTCAGGTTATGTGCACAGGTCAGGTAATGTGCACATGTCTAGAATTTTGCAGAGAGTACAATATTATTGCCCTCAATATCTACAATAACATGAGAAATCTCAAGAAACAGAAGCCGAAAAAATAAATACTGAAGCAAAAGAAAGCACCATATGGACAAATTAGCATTCCTAGAAGAAAGGACAAAATTATTAAAAAAATTAAAATCTTTCTTTCTTGAAGATGCAGGTTGAAACAGAAAGTACATAAGTTAAGAAACAGTAAGCCAGAATTTTCCCTGATTCTAATCGAAAGCAGTAAAGTAAAAGAAGCAAAGCAGTAAGGCACAAGCTGTAAAGCAAAAGTAGTAAAGCAAAGCAGTAAGCCATAATTTTTCCTGATTAATTTTCAAAGTAATTAGTCAATTAATTTCTGTAAAATTCCTGTAAAAATCAAACAATCAGAACCTGAGAAAAGAAACTCACCGGCAGAAGAGGAACAAAGAACCTGAACAAAGAACTTTGAAAGTGAAAATGTGAAAAAAAATGGGTATAGAGCTCCAAAGAACCATAGAAAGAAACTTTTTTGAGGGAGAAGACAGGTTAAAATGGGAAATTATCAGCCAAACGGACTTTTGGCTGAAGAAAAGTTGAAATTTTTAACTTCTTCATCAGCCAAAAAGCACTTTTTAGATGGTGAAAATTGTGAGCAAACGATGGCCGTTCTTTCTTGCTTTTAAGAGAAAAGGACTTTTTATTGCAAAAGTTCGTTTGA
This sequence comes from Gossypium hirsutum, assembly GCF_007990345.1. Classification (NCBI taxonomy): domain Eukaryota; kingdom Viridiplantae; phylum Streptophyta; class Magnoliopsida; order Malvales; family Malvaceae; genus Gossypium; species Gossypium hirsutum. The sequence continues at coordinate 27,285,803 of NC_053441.1, forward strand.
AAAGCAGAGGAGAACGGGGCCTTAATGTCACGGTGGATTATCCTTCTTTTACACCCTTTATGCAAGTAATAGAGTCCTCTTGCAATCCCAACTGCAATCTTATACCTTATTTTCCAGTCCAATTGAGGAACATTCACATCTACAGTGACAAAAACTCAATGCAGAAAAGGCAGGTTTGGCATGGAGCCTGATCCCGAATCCCTCAGATGCCAACATAACAAGGAAAATTTCCATCTTCCTAATCAAAGATGAATAGTGACTCAGGTTAAAAAAGTCTAAAATGAAAGATGATGCATACAAAAAATAAAGTAATTTTCCTAAACGACGTATAAATTTCACGTGTTTTGATGAAACATTCGTAGTAAACGATAGATAAATGGAGAGAAGAATCTTTAGCATTCTTTAATTGCCCAATTAGGATTTGTATCATCACTCAAGTTCTCCGATTAGTAGACAAAAGAAACGTATTTAATTACCATTGATGAACTCGTATCAAAGAAAAAAACTAACTAAAAATAGTATATCTGCAAGTTTGTCAATGTAGTACTTTTAGTCACCCTACAATAGTACTGTTGCCAAAGCAATGGCAATCTCCAATTTCTCCGCTGCTCAAACTCCACTTTTAGATGACACTGTTGATGCCTTCCTTGACCACAGAGGTCGCCCCGTTCGCGGCTCAAACTCTAGTGGTTGGGGATCCACTTGTTTCATCATCGCCATGGAGATTGCTGAGAGGTTTGCTTATTATGGAATGAATCTCTTTAAACCTCATAATTTACTTGATGGGGCCTCTGGGCGAGTCAACTGCCACCGCCGCCGTACAAGTCAACACTTGGTCTGGGGTGGTGTCGCTTCTATCACTCTTGGGTGTATTCGTTGCTGATACTTTCCTTGGTCGATGCCGCACCATCATTCTTGCTTCTCTTCTTTATATTTTGGTAATTTGAACTTCCTTTCTATTCTTCTTTCCTTTTTATACAGTTGAAACTAGGAAAGGGCACTAATTGTTTTAGTAATTGATTAGAGTACTTGCTAGATGTTATCTGTGCCGACTTACTTTGGATTGATTTGTAGGGTCTAGGCATGTTGACTCTTTCAGCCACTCTTCCTTCTCTTAGCAATTCTGGTGACCAAAATACAAACAATGTAATATTAAGTTCTCTTCGGTTTCAAGTGATACTATTCTTTTTCTCACTGTAGATAGTAGCATTTGGACAATGTGGGTTCAAGCCTTGCATTCAAGCTTTTGGTGCAGATCAGTTTGCTAGACAAAACCTAGAGGAGTGCAAAGTCCACAATTCATTCTTTAACTGGTGGTACTTTGCCTTATGTGCGGGCACATTTGTAACCCTTTGGATATTACCCGACATTCAAAAAAACTTTAGTTGGGTTCTTGGATTTGGGATACCTCCTGTTGTAATTGTTGTTGTACTGGTTGTTTTTATTCTTGGAACGACCACTTACGGGTTTTGTGTCAAAAGGAACGAAAAAAACCCATTTTTGAGAATTGGTCGAGTGTTCATTTTGGCAGTCAGGAATTGGAGTACAGCATCTTCAGCAATTGTTGCAGATGAAGAGGCACGAGGAAGTCTTCCGACTGAAAGTTTCAAGAAATTTATGTAAGCGAGTTTTACTGAAGATCAATATCTAAAGTTTCTTTTAGCTAACAAACTGAAATTTCACTTTTCTGCTTTAGTGGCATCTGATATAAGTTCCTATTATTATCAAACAAGGATATAAGCTAGCACATATTCATGTCGGGATCTTGTAAAGTTTAGTGTGACCATTATCTCTCTGTTTTACAAGACATTTAATAAATTCATGCACATAAATGTCCTGGACATTTAGTTTCTTTCGTCAATCTATAATAACCTTGGTTGAGACATCTATTATGGTTTCTAATTAATCTGGAGTTCTTGCATATTTCTTTTCTTCTTCCAACTATTATAATGTTTAGAACTTCAATTCTGCTGAGCCATTGGAGCTGTTGTTACCCTTGTTTTGGTTTATGAAAACAATGTTCCTATTTAAATTTTCCCGTCACAGACATCTCTTAAATGGGAATATGGTTTTTGTAATGTGTAGGTTCCTCAATAAAGCTTTGCTTGCTCCTGATGGTTCAAAAGAACAAGGAAATGTGTGTAGCATTGGAGAGGTTGAAGAAGCGAATACAGTTATAAGGCTTGCACCAATATGGGCTACAAGCTTGTTTTATGCAGTCGCCAATGCACAAACATCGACTTTCTTTACCAAGTAAGGGGCTACCATGGACAGATCAATTACAACAGGGTTTAAAATACTTCTTGTTTCACTCTCTTCATTTCTTAGCCTTACAATCGATCTCTTCATTCCTATATATGACTGCGTTTTTGTTCCTTTAGGAAGAGCCTTGACTGGGAAACCGGTCGGAATTACAATGCTTCAAAGAATTGGACCTGGAATGATTCTATTTGTCATAACAATGTTAATTGCTGCTTTAGTAGAGATGAGGAGGCTTAAAACTGCTCAAAAATACGGGTTGGTAGACAAGCATAATGCGACGGTTCCAATGAGTGTATGGTGGTTGGTCCCTCAATACGTATTGTGTGGATTGTCTGAAGTGTTCACAGTTGTTGTTGGTATTCAAGAACTTTTTTGTGACCAGGTGCCAAAGGAGTGTCGGTCTTGCACTCTACCTTAGTATCTTTTGTGTTGGAAGCTATTGGAACCCACCCATTGTTTGAAAAGTCAAAAAGGGTGGGCACCGAAAGTAGAAAGTAAAATTGGTTGGCAAGTTGGGTTAAAAGTTGGCATGGGATAATTGCAATTTTGGTCCCTAATTGTATGGGGACATTGCAAGTTGATCCTTGAACCTCAACTATAAATAGGCCTAACCATTTCTTACTTTCTTCATCCCACACTTGCCATTCTCTACTTAAGGCAATTGTTCTCTCTCCCTATTTGTAAACTTTCACTTGTATTTTTGGAGTGAAATATATTTGGTAGTGCCCGAGGACGTAGGCAAAATTTGCTGAACCTCGTTAAAATTCTAGTGTTCTTTATTTTTGTTCTGCATATTTTGCAAGTGTCATTGTAGTGATTTATTGTGCTATTAAATTACGATAGAGGGATATTCTGGCTAGGAAAGATCTGGTATGTAAGCGATCCTCGTGATCCACCTCTCTTTCCTGGGAATTGAACTTAGTGTGATTTTTCAGTACAATAATTTTACTCTTTCACACGCTTCCGCGCAACAATTGGTACCAGAGCCAGGTTCGTACTTGGGGAATACGACCGTTTACGGTACTATTCACGTATACGGCACTATTCACGTATACAGTACTATTCACGTATACGGTACTATTCACGTATACAGTACTATTCACGTATACGGCACTATTCACGTATACGGTATTGTTCACGTATGCAGTAGTTGGGATTGAGGAGAAAAATGGCAGCAGCATCGTCATCAGCAAGGACTACTGTGACAAATGCAAAATTTGAAGTAGAGAAATTTGACGGTACCAATAATTTTGGTATATGGCAGTGTGAGATCCTGGATGTCTTATGTCAGCAAGAGCTGGATATAGCCCTTGAAGAAAAACCTGACAAGATGGATGACAAGGAGTGGGCCAAGATCAATAGACAGGCGTGTGGTACAATCCGCCTATGTTTGGCCAAAGAGCAGAAGTACTCCGTCATGAGGGAGACATCAGCGAAGAAGCTGTAGGATACATTGGAAGAAAAGTTTCTAACGAAAAGTCTTGAAAATAGGCTTTATATGAAAAAGAAACTTTTTCGGTTCACGTATGCACCCGGTATGTCGATGAATGACCATGTGAACTCATTCAATAAAATTTTAGCAGACTTGCTAAATTTGGATGAGAAATTTGAAGATGAAGACAAGGCATTATTGTTGTTGAATTCCCTTCCTGATGAATATGATCATCTTACCACCACATTGCTTCATGGGAAAGATTCAATCACATTTGATGCAGTCTGTAGTGCGTTGTATAGATCTGAGACTCGAAAGAAAGATAAAAGAGATCACAGAGATACAACTGCAGAAGTCTTAACAGTAAGAGGTCGTTCACACAGCAGCAAACCTGGTAGAAGGGGTAAGTCCAAAGGGAGACCCGCCAAAGATGAATGTGCCTTTTGTCGTGAGAAAGGGCATTGGAAAAAGAATTGTCCTAAGTTACAAAAGGGCAAGTCTATTTCTAATGCATGTGTAGCGGAGCATGATGAGGAGTCAGACTTTAGCTTGGTTGGCATGGCAATGGCATGTCAAACGGATGAGTGGATATTGGATTCGGGATGTACTTACCATATGTGTCCTAATAAGGACTGGTTTTCTAGTCTTGAAGAACTAGAAGGTGGAGTTGTTTTTATGGGCAATGATAGTGCCTGTAAGACAATGGGTGTAAGTACAATCAAATTGAAGAACCATGACGGCTCAATCCAAGTTCTGACAGATGTTCGCTATGTACCCAGCTTGAAGAAAAATCTCATCTCATTAGGGGCCCTAGAATCTAAAGGGCTCACAATCACTTTGAGAGATGGATTACTAAAGGTAGTAGCTGGGGTATTGACGGTGATGAAAGGCACTAGAAGAAATAACTTGTACTATTTAAATGGAAGTACAGTTATTGGATCAACATCAACAGCTTCTGCGAAAGATGCAGATTCAGAGGCTACCAGGTTATGGCATAGGCGATTGGGACATGCTGGTGAAAAAGCTTTGCAGACTTTGGCGAAGCAAGGCTTGTTGAAAGGTGCAAATTCTTGCAAATTGGAATTCTGTGAACATTGTGTTCTGGGCAAGCAGACGAGGGTAAAATTTGGTTCAGCAATTCACAATACGAAAGGAATTCTGGACTATGTTCACAGTGATGTGTGGGGACCTACCAAAGTGGCTTCTTTGGGAGGTATGCACTATTTTGTCACTTTTCTTGATGATTATTCAAGAAAAGTATGGGTGTATCTAATGAAAAGAAAAAATGAAGTTTTGGATGCATTTCTGAAGTGGAAGAAGATGGTGGAGACTCAGACAGGTCGAAAGGTCAAACGACTTCGATCAGATAATGGTACTGAGTACAAAAATGATCCATTTCTACAAGTATGTCAAGATGAGGGCATTGTGCGACACTTCACTGTTCGAGATACACCACAGCAGAATGGGGTGGCAGAACGCATGAATCGGACTATACTGGAGAAAGTTCGATGTATGTTGTCCAATGCTGGATTGGGCAAGGAATTTTGGGCTGAGGCAGTTACATATGCGTGCCATCTAATTAACCGATTGCCATCAGCTGCAATAAATGGAAAAACTCCTATGGAGATGTGGACTGGTAAACCTGCTACTGATTATGATTCTTTACATGTTTTTGGTTCCACTGCATATTATCATGTAAAAGAATCTAAGTTAGACCCAAGAGCAAAGAAAGCATTATTCATGGGTATAACTGGTGGTGTAAAAGGATACCGTCTCTGGTGTCCTGATACAAGGAAGATTGTTTTCAGTAGAGATGTAACTTTTGATGAATCAACCATGATGAAGAACGAGGATTCACAAAATGATGACAAAACCAGTAGTACTTTGCAGCAGGTGGAGTTTGAAAAGGTTAATGATGATCCAGCTAATATTGAAAGAACAAATGATGAAGAAGTTTCGACCCAAGAACTTCTACAGCAACAAGATTCAATTGCATATAGGAGGCCAAGAAGAGAGATTCGTAAGCCTGCTCGCTTTGACGATATGGTGGCCTATGCACTTCCAATTGCAGATGATGATGTTCCTTCCACTTACACAGAAGCAATAAGTAACTCTGATGGTGTAAAGTGGAAGCAAGCTATGAATGAAGAAATGCAGTCTCTTCATAAAAATAGGACTTGGGAGTTGGTGAGACTGCCCAAGGGAAAGAAGGCAATTGGATGCAAATGGGTATATGCAAAGAAGGAAGGATTTCCTGGTAAAAATGAAATTCGATACAAGGCTAGATTGGTAGCAAAGGGTTACGCTCAGAAAGAAGGAATAGACTACAATGAAGTGTTTTCTCCAGTTGTGAAGCATTCGTCTATTCGGATTTTGCTAGCCTTGGTTGCGCAATATGATCTTGAACTAGTTCAGCTTGATGTGAAGACCGCGTTTTTACACGGTGATTTGGAAGAGGAAATCTATATGACTCAGCCGGATGGATTCAAGGTTGCTGGAAAAGAAAATTGGGTTTGCAAACTGACAAAGTCGCTTTATGGATTGAAGCAATCTCCGAGGCAGTGGTACAAGCGATTTGATCAGTTCATGAAAGGGCAAAGGTACACAAGAAGTAAATTTGATCATTGCGTGTATTTTCAGAAGCTACAAGAAGGAACTTTCATATACTTGCTCTTATATGTTGATGATATGCTAATAGCATCTAAGAGCAAAGTTGAGATTGAAAGATTGAAGACTCAACTCAATCTCGAGTTTGAGATGAAAGATCTAGGAGAAGCTAAAAAGATTCTCGGCATGGAAATATGTAGAGATAGAGCTCATGGCAGAGTTAGCTTGTCTCAGAAGCAGTATTTGAAGAAAGTACTACAGCAGTTTGGCATGAACGAGCAGACCAAACCTGTAAGTACCCCGTTGGCTTCTCATTTCAAGCTTTCTGCACAACTATCTCCTTCGACGAATACGGAACGAGAATACATGTTTCAAGTTCCGTATTCTAATGCAGTGGGTAGCTTGATGTATGCAATGGTGTGTACAAGACCCGACATTTCACAGGCAGTTAGTATAGTGAGCAGGTATATGCATAATCCTGGAAAAGGACATTGGCAAGCTGTGAAATGGATTCTACGGTATATTCATAAGACCGTGGATGTTGGATTACTGTTCAAGCAGGATAATACACTTGGTAAAGGTGTTATTGGGTACGTTGATTCTGACTATGCCGGTGATTTGGACAAGCGAAGATCAACCACCGGTTATGTGTTTACACTTGCTGGAGGACCAATAAGTTGGAAGTCTACACTACAGTCTACAGTTGCATTGTCAACCACAGAAGCCGAATACATGGCTGTAACAGAGGCTGTAAAGGAGGCTATTTGGTTACAAGGTATGGCTAAAACCTTGGGGTTGGTTCAGGAGCATATTAACGTGTATTGTGATAGTCAAAGTGCTATTCATTTAGCAAAGAATCAAGTCTATCATGCACGTACAAAACATATCGACGTACGATTCCATTTTGTGCGGGAAATTATTGAAGAGGGGAAAATTTGTCTTCAGAAGATCAAGACTGCAAATAATCCCGCAGATATGATGACCAAGGTGGTAACAGCAACCAAGTTCGAACATTGTTTGAACTTGATTAATATCCTGCAAGTTTAACAGTTGAAGAAGGCACTATCAAGTATTGTTGTCAAAGGCAGAAAGAATTGTGTGAAGATAAGATTATCCTAATCAAATCTTCAAGGTGGAGATTATTGGAACCCACCCATTGTTTGAAAAGTCAAAAAGGGTGGGCACCGAAAGTAGAAAGTAAAATTGGTTGGCAAGTTGGGTTAAAAGTTGGCATGGGATAATTGCAATTTTGGTCCCTAATTGTATGGGGACATTGCAAGTTGATCCTTGAACCTCAACTATAAATAGGCCTAACCATTTCTTACTTTCTTCATCCCACACTTGCCATTCTCTACTTAAGGCAATTGTTCTCTCTCCCTATTTGTAAACTTTCACTTGTATTTTTGGAGTGAAATATATTTGGTAGTGCCCGAGGACGTAGGCAAAATTTGCTGAACCTCGTTAAAATTCTAGTGTTCTTTATTTTTGTTCTGCATATTTTGCAAGTGTCATTGTAGTGATTTATTGTGCTATTAAATTACGATAGAGGGATATTCTGGCTAGGAAAGATCTGGTATGCAAGCGATCCTCGTGATCCACCTCTCTTTCCTGGGAATTGAACTTAGTGTGATTTTTCAGTACAATAATTTTACTCTTTCACACGCTTCCGCGCAACAGAAGCTTTTTGCGTAACTTTCTCATCTCAGCCACTAAGAAGATGATTGGGGGGAAGGGGGCGAGATAGCTGGTTTGCAAATAACCTTAACAGGGCACATCTTGATTATTTTTATTGGCTGCTGGCTGCACTTAGTGCCATTGGATTGGCCTTCTATTTATGTTTACAAAATCTTACATTTATACCCAGGGAACAGTCTGGTGTAAGATGAAATCTACAGGGTTGTTCTACGTCTCACCATGACATCGGTTGTAGTAAAGGTAATACAGTATGTTATAAAGTAAGTTCCTATAAATTGTAAACATGCAAATCAAGAATACAATTAAAATTTTAAATTATCATGTCTCCTATTTGACATTATTTCGCCAATAAGTTTAGAAGACCCTAATGGTTGGTGATTAGAAAATCCTCATTGGTAATACCATAAAAAGTGTATTCATGTTTTCGCTTGGGCTTAATTGTTATTGTTATTGTTATTTTTATTATCATTATTATCATTTCTTTTTGCTACATAGAGGGCGGGATGATAGTAACTGGATTTGAACTCTAGTTATTTTGGTGCTAATAAATAACTCAATCATTGCTCCCCTATACAATTAGCTTAAGGTGTTCTCTTAGAATATGAAAATTTGTGTATCTATCATGTTATCTGGTTTTTAACTTCCTTTTTGGTATTGTTTTACATTATTATTTTTACATTATTTCTTTTCATATCATGCTCAAAATTGTTAATTACAATGAAATGTATATTGAAGAGAAGACAGTGAAATTTAACTTTCTTCATTGCGAGTGATGACACTAAAAGAATAAATTAGAAGTCATGAAACCACTTGAAAAGACATTTAAATAGATAAAATAATAATGCATGATAAGGATTAGAGGCGACACCAAGAGAGCAAGCAAAGGCCTTGACCCCCTAAAATAAAAAGTAAAGAGTATTTCAAAATTTATAAATTTATAAATAATACATGATAAAATTACAATTTAAACTCTTAAAAAATAATAAAATTTTAATTTAATCTTTTTAAAAACTATAAAATTTTAAGCTAATTCTTAGTTTTCGCTCCTGCACACAAAATTTACCTTTGGGAGGGATACAAAACAACATTGAAAAAAAATTAAATTTAAAAATAAATTGATAAAATGTATAAATATTAGAAGATTAAAAATTTTTATTGGGTTAATAAAAAAGATTCCACTTTAACCTTTCATTATTCCACTACAGTTGACGTAAAAATAATTAAATAAGAAAATTTAGTAATTAGATGAAAAAAAACAACTAATATGTTTCACCTAAAATGTGTGCTTTTTAAAATATATTTATATTTTAAATTATCGCTACTAAATATATTTTTACATACTTCAATCTCAAAAATAGGAGGAAAATAAAAACCAGAGAACAAGAACCACAATAAGTCATCAAATGGTTTTAACACTTGATCGTTTGGTTGATTTATTTACTTAAACTGTCCCAAGTCCCGACAGTCAACGGACATGGCAATCTCCGATAACTCCTCCAGCATTGAAACCCTATTCTTAAAGGAAGACGGCATCGACGGTTGTGTTGACTACAAAGGCCGCCCTGTCGAGAGAACCAACTGCGGCCGCTTGAAATCTGCTTCTTTCATAATAGGTGACCCTTGCTTTTTAGTTTTGACTCGGTCAACCCATTCGATACATCACTAAGTATATGAAAATGAATCCAATTGCAAGCGTAGAAAGTGGTGAGAGGTTTGCTTACTGTGGAATCAACTCCAACCTTGTTACTTACTTAACTGGGCCTCTGGGTCAGTCCACTGCCACTACAGCCGTCAATGTTAACGCTTGGTCTGGTACGACAGCGCTTTTGCCACTCTTGGGGGCATTCATTGCTGATTGTTTTCTTGGCCGATACCGCACCATTGTTGTTGCTTCTCTTATTTGCATTTTGATAACATAAGTGAAATTCTTTTCTTTACACGATTCTAAATTTCCAACCAAATCTGATAGGATGAAAATAATCATGCATCATTCTCATACCGGTGGCAGCTTCAAATAGATCATACACTAATTCCCCTTGACCACTGAGAAGTGAGAACTTATTCAAGTATCCGCATGAATAAGCAAAGGAGAAGGTTGTTTGGTGTAAACATTAGCATTATCTTGAACCACATTTCTGAGGTTAGGTGCAGGATATGTTGCATAAAGCTGGGGTTTTCAACAACCTGTTAAACATTGGAACAACTATGCTGCAATAAGTGATAAATCATTCAACCATGCTAAATGAGTGTTTAAGTGAATTATTATTAATGTTTTCTCAGAATGCTGAGAATTATAGCATCTGGTTGAAAAAGAACAAACAATTCTTTCACACCTCGGCTAACAAAAAACTAGCCTTAATAATATTCTGTTTTCTATCATAATTTATGTAGCATATTGTGTACACAATTTGTTCTATCGGAATATTTCTACTTCTATTTTTAACAAGGTCTGATTCAATACCCACATCTTGTCTGCAAGTATATAGTTTATGGAACTTGTACTTAAGCAACTTGTTGCTTGAGAGGATAAATAGTTTTGAACAATTGCAAACTCTTTGAAGGCACTTGAGCTTCATTTATTTATTTTATTGACGTGTTGACTACTTGCTGAGGTGTTTTCTTTTTCCCTTTTGACTTGATTTTTAAATAATTTACAGGGGCTCAGTTTGCTAACTTTATCAGCAGTTCTTCCTTCTCTAAACACTTATGGGTGCCAAAAGGCTGATACCAGCATACTATGTCTTTCTCCTGAGTTACAAGTGATGATTTTCTTCTTCTCACTCGACTTGGTAGCATTTGGACAAGGTGGACATAAACCATGTGTCCAAGCTTTTGGTGCAGATCAGTTCAATGCACAGGACCCAGAGGAGTTCAAAGCCAAGAGTTCATTCCTTAATTGGTGGTATTTTGGCTTATGTTCTGGCACCTTAATATCATTTTTGGTTTTAAACTATATCCAGGACAACCTTAGTTGGGTTCTTGGGTTTGGGATCCCCTGTATTATCATGGTTTTTGCACTGATTGTTTTCTTGTGTGGAACAACTACATACCGGTATAGTGTTAAAAGGTATGAGAAAAGTCCATTCTTAAGAATTGGTCAAGTGTTTGTTTTAGTAGTTAGGAATTGGAGAACATCATCAGTAGTCGCCCAGAAAAAAGCTCATGGGACTTTGCCATTAGCAAGCTCCAAGCAATACGAGTGAGTTCAACATTTTCCACACTTTTTTCCACATATAGAAAGCAAAATTAGGATCATAAATGGTAGAACTTAAATATGATAAATCGGTCCTTCCCTATTGACTTAAGCGTTTGGGATTGATCTGCCAACATGTATATCTCTTTAGCTTTCATATGAATATTTGTATTGAATGTTGTACACAAGCATACCCAAAGGAAAAAATAAATAAATTGTGGAAAACTATTCATGTTGCTTGCTGGTTACAACCTATAAGATAAATTTGATTTATGGTTTTAGTGGAATCCAATCAATGCAGGTTTTCTTGGCACTTGGAAATTGTAAATTGATATTTTGTGTTCTGTTGTGATTTTCAAAACTTCAACTTTGGCTGAAATATTTGAGTTTCTCCTCCTTTGGTTTGGGTTACGAAAGTCTTCCTAGCAATGTTTATCTATAACACGAGACTACATTTCTAATGTGGTAGATTCCTAAATAAAGCCTTGCTTGCTCCGGACGGTTCAAAGGAACATGGAAATGTGTGCAGTATTGAAAAAGTTGAAGAAGCAAAGGTTGTTCTAAGGCTAGTTCCGATATGGGCTACATGCTTGGTTTATGCTGTTGTCCTTGCACAATCATCGACCTTTTTTACGAAACAAGGTGCTACCATGGACAGATCAATTACAGTAAGTGTTAAAATACCAGCAGCATCTCTTCAGTCATTCATCAGCCTTACAATTGTTCTATCCATCCCTATATATGACTGTATTTTTGTTCCTCTAGTAAGAACCTGGACGAGAAAATCTGCTGGAATGACAATGCTTCAGAGAATCAGAACTGGGATGTTCTTATCTTCCATATCAATGATACTTGTTGCTTTAGTAGAAATGAAGAGACTCAAAACCATTCAAGAATATGGGTTGGTGGACAAGCCGGAAGTCACAGTTCCAATGAGTGTGTGGTAGTTGGTTCCTCAATATGTGGTGATTGGGCTATCTAAGATGCTCACCATGGTTGGTCTTCAAAAATTTTTCTATGATCAGGTTCCAAATGAATTGAGAAGCATTGGTCTTGCACTGTACCTTAGCATCTTTGGTGTTGGGAGCTTTTTGAGTGGCTTTCTCATATCTGCCATTGACAAAGCAACAGGTGGAAATGGTGGAGAGAGTTGGTTTCTAAATAATTTAAACAAGGCACATATTTATTCCTTTTATTGGTTGCTTGCTGCACTTAGTGCCCTAGAATTGGCTCTCTATTTGTATTTTGCCAAAAAATACATTTATAAATAGGGAAGGAAGGTATACAAATGTTGTAATTTGGAAGTAAATAAGATATCTAGCACCATAATTATTGAATCCAACTTCATCAGTTCAACCTAGAAGTGTTCATGTACTTCAATTTATTGTCTAAAATTTATAAACATATTTTGTATTATTTTTAATAATGGTTAATTTTAAAAAATATATATTCATATTGTGTTTGTATTTTTTTTTTCATGTAAATCTTGGCACATTTGTGTATTTTGAACCATTTGTATGTTACATTGTGTATTAATAATTTCACATTGTTTTCATATAATTTCTTAATTTATCTTAATTTGTTATATTCATTTAATTTTAACTCGAAATTCATTTCTTAAAATTTATATTAAAAATAACCCCTAAACTATAATTGCTTATTTGAGTAAGTTCTAGTATGTGAAGTTTGGCCAAAAAAGAAAAGTCGTTCAGTGAAGGCCGAAGGGGTATCATGATCCTATCAAAAAAAAAATCTAAAGATAAAATTAAACCGACTTTAGGGAAATTAAATCAATTTGGAATCACAGAGGATCCTAAAAGTAGCAAGTACAAATTCATACATGAAAACCTTTAGTTTACATTGAAGACATGTTACAAAACCCATATGAAGTGTTACAAATTCCACGTATCCCAAGGAAGAGCTAGGTTAGAACTAATTATTTCTATATATTACAGGCAGACAAAGTATCTTCTGTTATATATACTCATCATCAACAAGAAGAGTTGAAGCTTAGGTGGTGGGCGAGGTAAAGAAGATGCCAAGTGAGAGCCATTAGCGTAACAACATTAAGAAGTGAGGATTTCGTGTTTAGCTTCTTCAGCCTCTCATTCAGCCTTGCCATCCTCGATTTCATCACTTGCTCTTCTGCAATGTTGGCTGCTAATGCTGGGTGGGTTTTCCCGCTTTTCGCTGTTGCCCCTCTCCCCCTGCTTTCTTCAACAACGAAGTTATGATCTCTCTCTCTCCCTCTTCCTTCTTCCTTCTCCATTTTTATTCTCTCCAACATAACCTACATCGCACACATAATAAGTTGCAGAAAGAAGCAAAACTGGCTGGGACGAATTACTGAATTCAGTATTTGCAAATCAGTACCTTTGAGGCTTTAGGCTCGAAATACAATGCATTGACCAAAACCATTAAAAAGGATGACAAAAGATTAAAAGCTTGAAGCATCTGGTGCTTGCTTGACAATACTGTTTTGCTTTGCCCCAAAATGTACCCCAGCAAAGCCATCCCAATACTATAACCTATAGCTTTGAAGTAAACAGGATATAACTTGCTCTGCACCACCCCAAATTGCTGCCTTGGCAGCACTTCTCCCAACACATTGCTCGAAATGAACGTAACCCATACACCCACCCCATAAGCTGAAGCTAATCCCACCAAGTTAGCAATGCGCATCACCGGATTCAATGCCTCCATTGTACTCACGTACTTCGCCCCATCAAATAACTTGTTTGCACTGTTTTTACCCTTTATTACTATTTTTTCTCTTGCCTCTTTTGCTTCTTCTGCATTTTTGCACGCCATCTTCATTTTCTCTGTACAATTGTTCAGTATATGACACCGGGCCATCTCGGCCGTGTCTTTCGCCGTTCCCACACTGTCCTTGGCCTTATCAAGGTACTCTTTTGCACTTTCTTTAAGATGTCGGCCCTTTTGTGCTACTTCCTCTTTCTTATTACCTAAAGCACCATCGACAGCCCCCTTCGCTTGCTGGGTTGTTTCTACGACCTTGTCTTTTGGCTTCATGTGTAGTCTCCAACACCTTATCTTATCCTTAACTCCATGCACGGTTTCTGAAACCTTGTCTTTAGCTTCATCTGCGGGGTATGAAACCTTGTTTTTGGATTTACCCAAGATAGTGTCGATTGTTCGAGTGCATTTCCCAAAAGCATCACAGATAAGTTCCCCCGAGGATTATCTTCCGTAGCCGGCTTTTCCTTCCAGTGAGATGCCTTGGCCAAGGTTGGGAAGCACGGAAGCGGCCTCTTTGAGAGCCTCCTTGCCAAAATATTCTACCGGTTTCGGTTGCTGCTGTGGCGGTAGGGGAGATGAGATTGAGATATCGGTGTTACGTTTTCCGTCTTCATCATGATCAGCGACAATAACTGTATGCCCTTCTTTCAGTCTAACACGTTCCCTTTGTGGGGTTGGCGACCATATTCCAGCAGCCGCCAATAAACTGAGTACAAGACTCAAGGCCAAAATGTTGATCATCTCTCTTTATCTTCCTGGTTATGAGAAGGTGTTGGCTGCAAAATGAATGGAGGTTTGAGGATATGTACCACAATCCACGTTGCATGTAGCAAGCAATCTAGAAAGTGATGCGTTTGCACTGAATCGACCACGTTGTTTCGTACGTGGCTGCTTTTGAGGGTGCCATTGTTGGGTTTTTTAGTTATGGTAAAGAAGAGAAAATTCCCGAACGGTCCTAAACTATTGTCGGAACGATAGAAAGAAAGCCATAGTCATAGAGCCCTTTGTTTGGATTATCAACACTAACAGAAAGTAACTAGGCATATTATTGTAGGGTAAACCACGGTAATAGTTAACGAATTATTAGTCAATCAGGTGTTTAGTTTTTTTTTTTTTTTCACCCATTCACTAATCATAATTTTAATTCTCAACATTACTAAATTGTATCAATTTGTCTTATTTTTAAAATATTTAACCCTCAATATTTAGTGTAATTTAATATTTCCATTTTGTAGTTTTATTTTATTTTTTTGTAATATAGAGAGCTAATTTAAAAGAACGAGAAAATGATGAAAATTATTATATTGAATTTTTTGTGTTTTTATTTTTGTATGTTTTCAATCAAATTTAACTAATAAATTTGTATTTTTAGCTTTTTAAGTGAATAAAGTTGTGCAAAAGATCAAATTGCACAATGTGTAAATGATGAGGATTAGATTTTTTTAGAATCAAGACTAAATTGACACAATATATAATTGTTGATGATTAAAGTTATTATTATGATAATTTTAAAAACTGCCACCATTAGCCTATTGATGACCAACCAAAAAAAGACAAATTTAAATAGTTGAGTGATTGTTTTGTAACTTTTTATAAACTAAAAAATGAAATTTATTAATAATTAGATGACTACTAATATAATTTACCCATTCTTTTACTTGGATAATTAAAATTATTAAACGAAAGAAAGTAAAATAATCTTAACGAATTTTATTTCATTAAACCGTGAAAATGAAGTGCAGTGATTTATTATGATTGGTTTTCATAATTATGACTTTTTATAAAATAATTTACCGTATGCTTAATTGCATTAAAACCAAAGAAATAAAATGAAAGTAAGATAAATAAATATATAGAATTGAATATCTCTTCTTTTCTTTAAATTACTTTGTTTTTATTCATCCATTTTGGACAAGCTCGGGGCTGTTTGAGAGTGCAACCTTCCAGAACTCAAGGTTGGATGGCCTCAAAAAATATTTTTCAGCTTTTAGTGTTGAAAAATAAAATTTAGACTAAAATAAATTAATTAAATGCCTAAGGCGTTTAATTTTTCATCATAAATGATTCATCTCCTAGTGTCCCAAAAAAATTTCAACTTTTATTGTATTATATTTATAATTTCTTTTAAAACGGACCCAATTTATAGTTTCGTCTAAAGCCCAAAAATATCAAGAACAGACCTGATTTTAGAATAGGGAAGGAGAAGAAAAATTTTTTTCTCTAAATACTTTTTTATTCTCTACATTTTTTTAGATAACCTATATTTATCTAAATAATTATAAAGGAGAAAAAAGGGAAGGGTAAATTATCTAGTTTGTCACCTAATTTTTAGGGCACTTTCATTTTAGTTATCCAAAATGAAATTCTTACAAATTCGTCACTCAACTTTCATGGCGCTTTTATTTTAGTCACCCAATCATTAATCTCTAATGACAATTAATTTGTATACATCACATCATGTTCACACTTTCATTTTGGTCATCTAAATTTTTTTTTAATATTGATCAGGGTAAAAAAATTAAGGATTAAAGTGAAAAAGCAGTAGAAACTAAAATAATGCATTAAAAATTATCAAATTGTACTTGTTTTCCCATTATCCAAAGCTCTAAAATTCTTTTTTTTTTCAATATTAAAATTTTAATTTTCAAAACATAAAAATCAATTAAATAAGTTATTGAATTTTTTTATTCCTTAATAGTGTCAACTAATTTGTTACTATAATAATGAAATTAATTAATTTAGTCTCCTTTTATATCTTAAAATTTTATTTTATGTTTCTAAATTAAAATCAACTCAAATAAATCATCTTTAATAATTGTACATGAAACCCAAATTTCTTTTGATTATACGATCTCGAGTCTTTCATACTAAGTTTAAAATAAAGAAAATCTGTTACAATTAATTTAATTAATTGAAATGATTTTTCTTTGCTTTTTAACTAATTACGGGAGATCTGAAATTATATAATCAAAAGAAATTTAAGTTTCACAGACAAATATTAAATATGAGTTATCGAGTTGATCTTGATTAAGAATACTATGGAAATATGAAATAAAGTTTAGAAGGAGATTATTTTAATTAATTTCAATATTACAGTAACAAATCGGTTAACATTATTAAGGGATCAAAATTTTCAAAAAATTATTTAATTAAATTTTATGTTTTGAAATTTAAATTTTCAATATTGAAAAAAAATTTAGAATTTTTGGTAATGAGATAAATAAGTACAATTTGACAAGTTTTTAATACATTATTTTAGTTTCTACTGTTTTTTCACTTTATTTCTTAATTTTCTTTTGCCATGATTTGTACTTAAAAAAAAGGCTTTTTTCTAGAGACCAAAATGAAATCAACATAAAAGTTGGGTGACTAAAATGAAAGTGTGAACATGGTATGGCGTGTATATAGTTAACCAACATTAGAAACTTAACGGTTGAGTAACTAAAATGAAAGCACCTAAAAGCTGGGTGATAAAATTGTAAGAATTTCATTTTGAGTGACCAAAATGAAAGCATCCTAAAATTTGGTGACCAACTAAATATTGAAAAGATATATGTTTAAATTTTTTAGGTACTTAAAATTAGTAAATGATTGTAAAGAAAGGTTAAGAAAAAGATTGAAATGATTTTTTGAATTATTCCTTAATTAATTTTTATAAAAATTATAAAAAAATTTTATAGAAAATTATATAAGAATTATTCAAATGACAAAAAATTATTAAAATTTTATAAAAATATAAAAATTATTGAAATTTAAACAATTATTGTATTAGTAATTTTAAATTTTTTTATTTTTTTAATAATTTAATAATTTTTTTAAAAAAATTAGAACTTTTTAATAAAAAAAACATTACCGTTTTTCAACCAAAATCATTACTCATCACTCAAACACTCACATTTAGTCACTAAACACTAAATTCATTATCACTCAAAGTCTGCACTTAACTCCTTGTACAAAATCAAAGACTTAAAACCTTTAAAATAAGAAAATTTTAAAAATATTATATTTTATATTTTTTTAATATTTTTATATTTTTAAATATTTTAATAAAATCTATATAAATTTATAACTTTTTATAGTTTTCATTTATAATTTTTCATGATGTATATTTCTCAATTTTCTTGTATTTTTCATAATATATTATAATATTTGTTAATTTTTATAATTTTTCAATATTTTTCTAAAATTTCTAAAAAGTGATAATTTTTTTAAATTCTTTTCATGTTTTTCTAAATATATTAATAATATTTTATAAAATTTAATCAATTTTTTTCTAATTTAAATAATTTTTTAAACTTAGATAATTAAAAAATTAATTAAACCCTTATATAATAATTGAAAAAATCAATTAAACCTTCCGCATTAGTAATTTTTCACGACAAATGTCGCCACCTCATCTTTTTTCCTTGTTAGTTGTCATGTCAATACTTAATGATGTTGGACTCAATTGGTTGTTAACTTTCGAATTTTGATTTCGATTAAAAATTTAATTGATTTTTACTTTTTTTTTTAGGATGATGTTTTTAGCTTTTAGACCTTTTATTTAAGGTGTTGATAATATAACTAATATATTTATATCGATTTTGGGTAGTTAAATTTTGAATCTGCTAACATATAAGGAATAATTCATTTAGAATTAAAAAACATCAAATTAAGTTGGACCGCCGGTGGGCTGTTTTGAATTTCTTGGATATGGGGTTTGTTGTGTGCTTTTGAGTATTGGGCCTTTTATGTTACATTTTAGTTTCAAGTCTTTCTCTTTCAGTACGTGGTTTCCAATTCTATTGTCAAAAATGAATTATTGTTTGAATAGAGAGATTGAAGGTTGAACTTTCAAACATCCCATTTCATAAGTCCAATCCCACGACTCTTATATACCAACCATTACATTTTTCAATTCCTTGTCTTGTTTTTTTTCATATAATATGATTTGAATTCATGTTATATTAGTTTTAGTTACTCTTTTGTATCACTCAATAATAATTGTATTTTCTAATATTTATATAAAATTTAATGTTTTAATAATTGGCATTATGATTTATTTGGTCCTTCAATTTTACAAAAAAAGTTATTTTAGCTCCCCATTTAATTTTTCTCTATTTTTTATTTCTTAAACACGTGTTTCTTGTTAAATCACCCCAAAATGGATGAAAAAGTTAACGTTTTTTAACTTTGTTGACATGATTTTTTAAAGTTTAAAAAATTCAAAAAAGTATTTTTTTTAAATCATTAAATTATTAAAACATATATAACATAAAATTTTAATATTTTTTAAATTTTAAAAAAATTAATTAAATGCTGACATGTCATTCATATGGTAATCCACGTGTATGCCACATCAATAAAGTTAACAAATATTAATTTTTCCATCTATTTTGAAGTGATTTGACAAAAAAATACAAGTTTAAAAATTAAAAAAGACTTAGAAAAAATTAGAGGGCCAAGTAAATTATTATGACTTATATATATTCTATGTCAACAAAATCTTAACATAGTGATAAAAGTATTACATAATCTCCACCTCTGTTATATATATTCGATTGCGTTCATGTTTTTATATCATATTATATAATTTTATATAAAAAATATATGAGATTTTTAATACATTAATTAAAATTGAATTAAATCCAAAGAAGAGCATAGTTATAAATGAAGGCAAGGTCTCTCAATAAAACTCAAATCCTTAATGAAATATTATCTTACTTTATACTATTTGATCGCACTAAGGTTAACTATATTTTTATTATAAAATAAATTAGGGGAAAAAGTATAATGCTCATCAATACAAAGGTGTTTCTTTTACACAGGGAAAATACTAATAAAAGTACATTTTTTAAAAAAATTATTGAAATGGGCCAGATAAAAAATTAATTGTCGGAATGGCCCAATTCTTCGAAAGCGCGTCTACGTCAGCGCAATGTCAATGGACGTGGCAGGAAAATGCTTCCTCAAGGAAGCGCTTTGCCTACGTGGCAACAAAGCGCGCTGTCAAGGACACGTTTTCCTACCACGTAAGCCCTCCCCTGGGGACGCGTTTTGGCCGCCCGTGAATAGTAGCAACGACTAATTTTTTGACTGTTGGTGACCCCCTCAACAGTAAAAAAAAACTATAAAACCCCCTACCCTTTCATTTTTTTCACAAATAAATCCTTTCTCTAATTTCCTCTCAAATTTCTCTCAAATCCCTATTTAATCTCAATTTGCTCTTAATTTCCTTTCAAATTTCTCTCAAATCCCTATTTAAAAGAGCTTTAATTTTTTAATTATTTAAAAAAAATTTAAAATTTTTTTGAACTTTTTTAAATCGTAAAAATTTGTACGAATTTAGCAATGGCCGAAGAATTTATTCGTCTTGATGACAAGAACATATCCGTCGAACAAATGAAAATTATGGTAAGTGTTAAATTTAATTTTTAAATATCATTTAAGATTTTTTTATTTATGCAATTTTAAATAATTATTAATTTATTATTTGTTATAAAAGTCTGTAGATCGGATATTGCAATGCTATATCCGTAATATGCATGGTCCTCCATCACTGTTGGTAGAGAATTACCTGCGGGAGGCGAATTTTTGGCATGTGGCGACGGTGGGCTGGGGATGCAAGTTAGACCCGAAACTTATCAGTGCGTTGATTGAGAGGTGGAGACCCGAGATGCACACATTCTATCTTCCGTGTGGAGAGTGCACTATCACTTTAGAAGATTTGAATCTGCAATTGGGATTGCCGGTGGATGGGTACCCAGTCATCAGGTCTGTTCAATTTGGCGATTGGGGAGCCGTATGCTACGAGCTTTTGGGTGCTATTCCGAAGAATATTAACGGAGGTCGGATCGAGATGGGCTGGTTACGAGACACATTCCTGGATCCGGATGATGATTCAACTGAACTAGAAAGAATCCGATATGCTCGGGCATACATTCTTTAGATAATTGGAGGTTATCTGATGCCGGACTTGTCACGGAACCTCGTACATCTAAGATGGCTGCTGAAACTCGTTGATTTTAGAGCAGCCGGTAAATTGAGTTGGGGTCGGCCATGTTGGCAACACTGTACCGGGAGATGTGAGGGGCGACGCGACCCAATAAAACGAAAATCGGAGGTTGTTTGTCACTACTGCAGTCATGGGCACGGTTTCGCTTTCCATTTTTACGTTTTCGAGTGGACCACCCTTATACATTCCCACTCATAACGAGGTAAATTTTATCTACCGATTTTACAATTATTACGTAGGTTTAAAATATAATAGTATGCTAAAAATTTATTTAATTAGGTGGAACCATCTGGCAAGTTATGCTAGATTACCTAGCTGTCTTGAAGATATACGACTTCTATTAGACCAAAAGTCGGAAGCACAAGTAAGTATTAAATAAAATTGATATTTCAATCATGAGCTACTTGATTGGTATTTAGCATTTAGTATTATGTATTATGTATATAACTAATATTTCCAGCATGTTCATATAGTTTGAATGGACACTATATGAGGATCCGGCAATTCGGGCAGTAATTCCGGATGAGTACTTGCAAAATCCAAATGCTTGGCACATGAAACTCGCGTTGGTCAACTATGCGACCGTGGAGATGCACCAGTCGGACAGAGTATTACAGCAATTTAAATTCCAACAACCGATCCCCGTGGCACCTGAGGTGGTGAATGATTATCACAAAATCGACCTACGGCAATTGCATACGGATTGGCCGAGATTCTGGTCACACTACATCCAAATGTGGGAAGATCGGTATGATTATATACCTACCCGGGAACCGATCATCGTTCCTGAGTTAGCGTGCATGCAGGAATACATGTTATAGTTTAGGATCCTTAGCAAGTCGTATTTACTGTCGACAGAGGAGAGGCAACGGCAATTACGTGTCCAAAGGGAACGACCTGGCCCTTTAAATTCAAGATGAAAGGACGACGATGCAAGCCCATCAATGAGGCCCAGACAATTACTTGGCCCATCATCAGCAGCCATTCAATCACCAGGCCCAGCGAGAGCACCAACATAGTCACCCGACCCAGCAGTTCAACCGACAATATCTATGGCACAGCCTTTTTAGATGATGCCAGGTGCGTATCGTAGCTTCTTTAATGTATCTTAACCCTTATATGTTTTCTTTTTCTAGTCCTATGGCAGGTTGGAGTCAATGGCCCGGTTCATCTCTATTTTTTGTTACGCCGAGTGGACCGCTGATGTATATGCCAGCGTCGCACGAGAGATCACAAGAAGGGCTATCGGGGAGCTCTTCTTTTTACCAATCGCCATCACCATATGAGTTTCAAACAGCTTCGCCGTTAGTCATGTAAACACTTTCACAGTCACTATTCTATCAAGGTGGCTCATCGTCCCAACACTGACAACAAGATACCCTACCGGAGGAACCAAGATCCCCGTCGAAGCAATCACAACCCTCGCCAGAAGCTGGACGAAGGAGGAATCCAGCGCGTAATCGTCGACAACCGCCATGTGGCACTGAATCCGGTGGGCATGGAGATTGATTTTTATTTTAATATATTTGTACAAAGATTTTGAATAATTTGATATTATTTGATGTAATAAAATAGAAATTCTTCTATATTATTTCATGTATCTATTTTATTTCATGTACTAAAATAGAAATTTACTTTTACATTTTTAATATAATAGAAATTCTTTTAAATAATGCAATATGTTGAATAAAGTAATTGTAATTTACTTTAATATTTTTAATATAATCGAAATTTTTTACAATAACGTTCAACTATTGCGATTTGGGCATGATCGGCTTGTATGGCCTGGGTTCCTACACCATCCGCATAACTAATGTTGACTGGCTGTTTCTCGGATATCCATATTGTTACGTATTCTAGTCGAGCAAGGTCAACCCTTTGGCTTGCGACGTAAATCTCTATCCGGTAACAGCTTAAAGGGAGCAAGCGATACAGATGACCACTTACGTTCATCTGGGAACGGTGGGACTACGTGTATCCAGATGTTGTACATGTTTTCTAATTTGTAGACTTCGTCGACATAGCTAATCGAATCCAGACGGAGATTCTGACAAGCTACAATTATATGAGCGCATGGATAACGAAGTTTGTCATACATCCCACAGTCGCAAGTCCTATTTCGCAAGTTTACCCGTTATTGCCCGCCAATAACACCTTGGTGCGGTCTGTCAAACTCTGTCACGCGAAACCATAAGTTGTCCCGGTCGTGACAGACTGTGTGCATGGTGTTCGCCCGCGCCTTGGCCTTGTTAATTTCTTGCACTATCTTACTACATCATACATGGTCTCCCTACATATGGCCTACATAACTCCCTGCTCGCTTTGGAAATAGTGCCGCTAAATGAAAATATGTCTTTCGCACAACTGATGTTATCGGTAAATGGCGCGTTCTTTTTAGAACAGAATTTATACATTCAGCCAGATTTGAGGTCATATGATCATATCGTAGGCCGCCGTTGTATACTTGTGCCCATTGTTCGAAATGTATGTTGTAAAGGTAGTTCGCACCTTCGCCGTTAATTGAATGCAAAACTACCAACATCTTATGAAAACGATCTTTATTTATTTCATACCCTGCCAATATAAGTTCATAACGAATATTACATACCACTCTTTCAATTAGAATAAATTAAAAATGACAAATGAAATTATATTAATTGAGACTAAATACCCACGTTGGTCACTTGTCGTCGTTCACTCTTATATGGATATTACCTATAGTAGTTGGAAGTAACGTGCCTTAGGCAATACCGATAGTGTGTACGCTGCCATAAGCTTCCCTGCCGATCAATTGTAGCTAGTATGCCGGTGCCCCGATTCGAAATAACACAGATGTCAGGTTAGGGGGCACACATGCCTCCTTAACCTAGATAGAAAGAAATCCCAGTCATCAGCTGACTCCCCCGGTGTTATTGCAAACGTAAGTGGAAGAATTCTCCCACTACTATCCTGTGCCACTACTACCAATAGCCGATGGGTATATCTACCGAATGTAAAGGTACCGTCAATTTGTACCAATGGTTTTCAGTATGGAAATGCGTCTCGACATTGCTTAAAGGTCCAAAACAGGCGTTTGAACACTTGGCATCCACGTAGCAATCGGTCGTTGCAGTACGCATGTTCGGTTTGAAGGTCCGTTATGCAACCTGGGACGTATCTCTCTAGCACTTGACACCACTGCCATATTTCATTATATGAAGCGTCCCACCCACTATGCATATTCTTCAACACCTTCTGCTTAGCTATCCAAGCCTTGCGGTAAGAGGGCGTGTACCCCATTTGGCTACGAATATTGGCAATTAACACTAGCACTAAAGTCCTGGGATCTGCCTTCACTGTAGGCAGTATCAAGCTAGCTAACATAACTGAATCCACCTTGGGATGATCTTGTGAAATACCTATAAACGGAGTACATTAAATAATGCAACATTACATAATAATAGTATTATTCAAAAACCCTAAATACTGTACCTGCAGCACATATGTGTGGACCTTTGTACTTTTTAATCTCCCACAACCCTGTCCATTTCCTTAATGAGGCGTAGATTTTCCATGAACATGTACTATCTTACACTGCACACTTCGCCTCAAACTTATCAGTTTTGGACTTAACAACGTGGTAGTTAACGTCGTTATTGATGCTATGTTATTTCAAAGCACCAATAAAACTATCATTGTTGGAAAACTGATTACCAACTTCAAATTCACCCGAATCCAGTACCGAACTTGTACGATCACGCAATCGGTGTGGTAGGTCTGGAAACTCCAACTCATCATTTGCAGACAGATCGACATTATGCATGTGGGCTGGAGATAAGTATGCTCTGAATCGGGGATCTTCTTCTTTATTTGAACCTCCTTCAACATCTTTAGGTTCGGTTGGAATAGGCTCCGGTTCAAAAAATAATCTAATTTCTTCACCATCGGGCCCGGGCTCTCGAGGTGGATTCACATCAGAGTCATATTCTAACCCACCATCATCTATAACATACGAGGTCCCCTCACCGGTGGACGTTGTAGAGAGTACATCATCCCTTCTTTTGGGAGTTTCATAATGTCCCCAGTTGGATGTAGATTGCCAACCAATAGAAGTTGATGCCGTTCCCCAATACGTATTTCCAGCATCAAACATTGACCCACCGAGGTGCATGTCTCATCCACCGACAGAGTGTCGTGCAGGGGTTGTGTATTCCATACTGCTACCAAACATGGGCTGCTCCGTGTTTTATAACCCACTAACTGAGTGTCGGGCAGGAGTTACGTATACCTCTCGAACACCACTCGTAAGTGCACCATTTGGCGATATAAATTGTACATATAACTCAATATATAGTGCTCCACTAGTGAGATGAGTCTACACCATTACCTCCAAGCTACAAGCACCTTACCGGATCAACAGAAGAACAAAATCGATACGTAATAGACAAAACTTTCATTGGCATCGTTCCGAATATTTTACAACTAATTCTTTTACGAAGTTCTATCAAATCTATGTTCTGGTTAAAAACCAGTCACACTGTATTCTCCGACAAAAAAATAACACCGTTCTCGGTGTGGCAAACCTCACCATCATAGTAAATAACAGCACTAATACGTTCACTCATCTTCAATATCTATCATTCTTAGCCTCTCTAAATTATTTTTTGCTGTAAGTAACTTATGCAATCTGAGGGAAAATTTTGCCTTATTTATAGCCTCAGGCCATGCGCTACTGTAGCAAAAGCGCGTTCACGTGGGAACTTTTTTCAAGAGCTACTATAGCAAAAGCGCGTCCACGTGGGGCTTCTTTCAGTACTTCTGCTAATAAAGCATCCTGCTTAAAGCGTTTTTGACACTGTTTGCTCAGAAACGTCTACTCGAAATTATTTTTTCAGGAGCTACTGTAGCAAAAGCGCGTCCACGTGGAAACTTTTTTCAGTACTTTTGCTGGCAAAACATCCTGCTTAAAGCGTTTTTGACACCGTTTGCTGAGAAACGTTTACTCAAAATTATTTTCTCAGGAGCCACTGTAGCAAAAGCGCGTCTATGTGGGAGCTTCTTTAAGTTAACAAATAATTTAATTATGTAACCGTAAACCCCAAACCCTAATTTATTTGAGTTTTTACTTAAAAACCTTGAACAGTAAATCCTAAACTAATTTATTATAAATTTATAATTAATTTACTCAAGTAACCGGGCAAAACACTAAAAAAGCCCAATTTTTTAAAAATTTATCGAAATGGGCCCGGTAATAAAAAAACCTTAAACCCTAATTTATTTAATTTTTCTTTAAAAACCCTTAACTCTAAATCGTAATCTGATTTTTAAATTTTTTTAATTATATTACTCAAGTAACCCTAAACCCTAATTTAATTGATTTTTTCTTAAAAAATAATAAACACGAAAATTAATCCAATTTTGAAAATTTTTTAATTAATTTAATTGACAGACCCTAAACTCTAATTCCTTATTTATTTAATTTTTTCTCTAAAACCTTAAACTTAAAAAT
Source organism: Gossypium hirsutum (assembly GCF_007990345.1). NCBI lineage: Eukaryota > Viridiplantae > Streptophyta > Magnoliopsida > Malvales > Malvaceae > Gossypium > Gossypium hirsutum. The sequence goes on from NC_053441.1 coordinate 27,312,234, forward strand.
ACCAAAACCCTAACCCTAACCCTAACCCTAACCTTAAACCAATAACCCAAAACCCTACCAGGAGACACTGGCAAAACACGTCCTTGAGGAAGCGTTTTGCCTACTTGGACATAAAGCGCGTCCTTGAGGGAGCGATTTTTGTCCACGTAGGCAAAACGCTTCCTCAGGGACGCGTTTTCCTGCCACGTCCCCTGACATCGCGCTGACGTGGACGCGCTTTCGGGGAAATAGGACCATTCCGGTAAATAATTATTTATTGAGCCCATTTTGATAAATATTTTAAAAATTAGGCTTTTATATGTAATTTGCCCCTTTTACACCATCAATTGAATGGAAGAAAAATAATTTTCTAGTTTAAAAATAAAAAAATATAAAATTTACCAAGTGTAAAAACCGTAAATTTAAAACATATATATGTTCAAAATAACATATAATAAATAATAAAACGTATAGTTTGAAACTAATTAATAATAACAATACATTAAATATGTATGGTATTTAAACAAAAAATAGATTAAATTATTTATCACGGTGTTATTATCAATCTTGAATCCGTGTCAAGTTAACTTGTGGCACTAATTCAATCAAATACATTATTAATACACGTGCAAATATCACAAATTTAGAACATAGATGTGTGTTTAACAATAACATAAAATAAACAATGAAATGTATGGCTTGAAACAAATTAGTCATAATAATATATGTAATATATACAATGTTAAAATAAAGACCTAGATTAAATTGTGAGTAAAACGAAATTTAAATAGATAAATACATCATATTTACAACACTAAATGCACTACAATTGTTTATTATGGTCTTGTCATCAATTACAAGTTAGTTCCGGAGTTGGCTTGTGATACCAATCCAATTAACAACATTATTATAAATATAAATATACAACTAATGGAGATAATAAATTATGCATATTAAAATAAAAATGTATAAAATACATTAAAATGAAGCTTTGATGGATTGGTAAATTTAAGGTTATACCAGTCTAATTGGTGTGAGTTCAAATTCTACCATATGTATATTTTTATTTTTTATTGTTTTATTATTTTTTGTTAAAATAAAAGACTAAAGTACCCTCAAATAATATAGCTTGTTTTAATTACAGTAGAATATTTTCGTAATTTCCCTAACTGAGTTGGTGCTCGGTTGATTTATAACACCAATTTAGTTACGGGCTTAAATAATAGTATAAATTAAAATGAAACTTTGATTGAGTGGTAAATTTAAGGCTTTACTAATCTAATTAGCATAGATTCAAATTCCATCATATGCATATTTTATTTTTTATTATTTTTTGTTAAAATAAAAAGACTAAAGTACCCTCAAATAATGTAACATGTTTTAATTATAGAAGGACATTTCCGTAGTTTTCCTATCCGAGTTGGTGCCCGGTTGACTCGTGACACCAACTTAATTAGGAGCTTAAATAATAGTATAAATATACAACTAGTGGAGATGATAAATTGAGCATATTAAAACAAAAATGTAAAAAATATATTAATATTAAGTTTTTAGTTTAGTGGTAAATCTAAAGTTTTACTAATTTATCAAGTGGCCCGAGATCAAATCTCACTATAAGTATATTTTATTGGTTTTTTAAATAAAAAGACTAAAGTACCCTCTAATGATATAATTTATTTTAAGGGTAAATTACACCAACAGTCACTCAACTTTGGAGTAGCTGACAAAATAGTCATGTTGATTTCCTTTCAGTCACTCAACTTTAGAAAAGTGACAAAACAATCATTTTTGCTGTTTTTCATCACAGACGTCACGACAAAGTGATATGGCAGATGACGGCGTGAAAACCTTTCAGCTGGCTGGTTACCACCAATTCAACAATCCTATCAACACTAATTTAGGGCTTAAGAAGAGAAAAAAGAAAGAAAAGAGAACAAGAAGAAGAAAATGAGGAGGAGGAGGAGAGAAAATAGAGATGCCTCTAGTGAGGCTTATGGTCTCTCATTGTTACCACTGAAACTGCAGACAAATTATGTCATTTGCACAAATACACACAACCCCTGAAACCCTATCCACCATTTTTTTCAAAGAAAAAAACATATGTTTGATGAAATTTTCTTACGTGCTCTACAACTCTTGATACATTATCTTCCCCAACAAAAACTTTACATTTGTATAATTTATATTATTACTTATAAATAACCATATACTATGTTATATATTATTATTGTATATAGAAAAATACAAATACAATCATGTCTTCCCCTGCTTTGTTCTTCAAAAAAATAAAAATGAAACAGAAAGAATCTACGTACATATGTATGTATATAATCATTTCCATTTGACTGCTCTTGTTCTTTAACTCTCTTCAAAACTCCATCAATGGCGATATCAAATGCATCCTTTACATTGTTTAAACCCTTTTGGGGTTTTGCATAAACTATTTTGGGAATGTATTAAATCACTTTCTCCCTCATTTGGTTTATTTCTTGTTTGTAGTAACTTTGAAGAGCGGTTTTAATGGAGGAGGTACCATTTTTGACCAAGTCACGGTGGCTGAAAATAGAGTAAGATTTGGGGTTATTGGGTAAGAACCATTGGTATCGAAGGTAAGTTGTTTGATGCCAGAAAAAGATTGGGATCAAGCCGACGATCATACAGTTGAAGACGGACTGGCGGGTAAAGCTGTCGCCTCTGGGTTAGAGACAAAAATCAGAATCTAAAAATGTCTGGAGGATGATAGAGGTGCCTTTGGAACAACGGTTGTCGGTGCAATCCATAGCTTTACATGGACCCGAAGTGTTGTTGCAATGGTTGAGGTGTAAGCCTCTAAAATCGTTCTTTGATGGCAACGCAAGGTGCTCAGACAAAGCAAAAGAGGGTTTTACGACAGTGGTTACGGACAAAGTTTTGCCATTGGACGATATTGAAATCGGATCTTGGGTGGAATCCGATTCGGTTTCCACAATAGCAAACTGGAATCACTCCAGGCATCTCTATTTTTTCTCTTATCCTTCTTCTTCTTCTCTTCTCTGTTATTAAGGGTTTTCAATTTCTTCTTAAATTGGGTGAGTTTCCATTGTGGACATCCAACGTGGCAAGTTAACTGGCCACATCAGCTAATTAACTTGTCACATTAGCTGTGCCGTTAAAACACTAACGAAAACTGTTAATCGGTGACTGTTTTGTCACTTTTTTATAACGGTAGTGACTGAAATGAAGCTTAGGTGATTGTTTTGTTAGCTACCTCAAAGTTAAGTGATTGTTGGTGTAATTTACCCTTATTTTAATTATAAAAGTTTATTTTTGTAATTTTTCTAATCGAGTTGGTGACCCGGTTAAAGGTGACACCAACTCAGTCAAAGAGTTTAAATAATAGTATAAATAAATACACAAATTTGATAAGAGAAAACATTTTATGTTAAATGTTAATTTTTTAAAGTTTACTCAAGAATTATTATCTGTGTAATGGTAAAAATTTTGTTTATAAATCTATTAAACATGAGTCCAATCCCAATACATGTTAATTTTAAATTTTTTTATTTAAAAGCTATATAAATGTATGATAAGAAAAAAATCATCAAAACAATAATAGTTGTCATTTAATAAAAAAATTATATTAGTCATTTCCTAATTAAGTTGGTACCCGATTAACTTGTGACACCAACTCAATCGGAGGTTTTATTAATAGTAATTATAGATATCCAATTGATGAAGGTAATGAAGTATGCATAATAAAATTAAAATATATAAAAATGTCAAAATAAAGTTTTTGCTAAGTGGTAAATTAAAGGTTTTATTAATAAAATTGGTTTAAGTTCAAATCTCACTATATATATTTATTGTTTTTTTAAATAAAAAGACTAAAATGCACTCGAATAATATAATTTATTTTAATTATGCAAGGGCGTTTCCATAATTTCTCTAATTGAGTTGGTGATCTGATTGGGGTGACACCAACTCAATTAAGAGATAATAGTTTAGATTAGAAAAATAATTTTAGACTGGTGTATATATTTTAAATTTTTTGATGATAATTGGATTTAATTTTAAATTTTATATTAAAAACTACACCATTAAATCAATGGCTAAATTCTACTATTAGTTCATATACTTTGCGAAAGTTATGGATTTAGTCTTTATATTTTAATTTGATCAATTTTAATCCTTTTCTTTTTTGAAATAGTCAATTTTATCCCTTGTACTTTTTAAAATTTGAAATTTTAGTCCTAACCCAAACATAAGCAGTTAAATTTATTTGGTTAAATTCAATTACTAGTCCTACACTATGCGTACAATTGTATTTTGGTCCATCTTCTCCAATTTTACATTCTAAGTCCCTATACTTTTTCGAATCCTGAAATTTTAGTCTTGAGTAATATGTGAAAATAATAATCGGATATAGTGTTACAGATATGATAATACGTTTGGTGTATCATATTTTGAAGTAATTTGCACTTAACAAATTTATTAGTATTATTTGGTGAGAATTGAAATTTTAAAATTCATTTAAGTACATGAATTAAAACGGATCAGATTAAAGTATATGGACTAAATCCATAACTTTCATAAACTAAAAGTAAAATTTAAGCTTAAATCAATTATATATTTTTATAGTTATCTATAATTACTATTTAATACTAAAACTATCTATTTAATATCCAAAATTTCAATTAAATAAAATAATTATAAAAGTGGGTGGGTATGAAATTTAACGAATATTAAGTAAGCTGAAGCCTGGAATTGATAAAATAAGTGGGGACCGAAATCATCTGTATACAAATAGAGTTAATTACCACATTCTCTTTCCAAAAGTTACTTTTGTTATGATAACTTTGGATTAAGACTGCAAAAAGTTGGTTGATTAGTCTCCACTTTAAATAAATCAATTTTTCATGAATTCATGATCTGGGTTCCAAACAAATAAAATGAATAAACAAATCATTAACCCTTATTGCATGAAATTAGAGCCATGAATTATAGTTTTTTTTATAATTAAAATCTTAATTATTTATATTCAGTGGTAATTAGCTTATATTTGAAAATATTTGTAATTTACTATATTTGGTAAACATCTTTTAGAATTTCTAGCATTTGATCCAACACTCTATTCCATATTGGAAACATCATCCAAGTTTCTTTCGATAAGCCAAGAGAGTTTCTCCATTGTCTGTGTGAAGAACTTGTGTCATTGTGACTTCAAGTAGAAAATTGTAATGGGTGAGGAGAGAATCTAGCTTACATTTTGAGGAAAAAGTTAAATGATACAAATAAATTTGTAGTGAATGATTGTTTGAAAATTTTAATAATTTTAGAATTTAGGATTTAATTGTAATTCAGCCAAGTACATCCGTATCCATAACTTTTTGACTTCTCAAAAAGCAGTTAATAATTGTTTGGAAGTGGGAACTTTACATTTACGTATTTTGTTTAGGATTGATTCAGAATTCAAGCATTTTGAAACCTTCTTTATGTGTTCCAATTTCCATATGGAAAAAACAAAAGAAAGCTGGCTTTTATTCCTTTCCTGAACCATGAATATTTATTTCAAGATTACAATAAAATATTCAACCATGAAGTGTCCCCTTTTTAAGGATAATATTATCAAAGCACATAATACTTCTTTACCGATCCACTCCTGCACTAATATTTCTATCATTCAGCCTTCCAGGGTCGAGAAGAAAAATGATCCCGCATCCATTAACTAAAGATTAGATCCTAGTTTTATACAATCAGTACCCCTCTTCTCGCATTTGCATAACTATGTTTATATGTGTTTAATTATCTCAATCACTATCACTTTTTATTCAATTAAATTCAATTTCTAATTATCAAATTTTGAAAAAGTTGAATAATGGATAATAAGAAAAGCATAATGATTTTTTTTGCCCTCCAACTTTACAAAAAAATCATATTAGTCATGCATTTAATTTTTTGTTTTTTTTTTAACTCTTAAACTTGTATTTTTTTGTCAATCGTCTCAAAATGGATGAAAAAGTTTAACGTTTGTTACCTTTGTTGACGTGGCATACACGTGGATTTCCACATGGATCACACATCAACATTTAATTAATTTTAAAAAATATTTTTTTTAATTTTTATAATTTTTGAATGATTTTTAAATTTTTTAAAATTTTAAAAAATTAATTAAACGCTTATGTATGTCACATCAACAAAGTTTAAAAAATCATTAACTTTTCCATCCATTTTGAGGTAAATTTGACAAAAAAGACGTAAATTTAAAAATTTTAAAAATTAAAAATTAAATAAAAAACTAAAATATTTTTTTATAAAATTTAAAAATTAAATAAATCATTATACAAAAAAAAAAATTTATGATCGGACCTAACCATAGATATCATTACTAGTGCCTAAAATCATCATTTTACAACTATGAAAAAATTGATGTTCAAATTTTAGTTTATCTGTTCTTTTTCGTGTACAACTTAAAAGAAAAAGCCTAAAAAACAAAAAAAGTTTAATTAAGAAAAAATATTTTCGTTTAATTTTAATTAAAATATAATACTTTTAAAAATTGAGTTGTATTATTAAAATTTAAATAAAACAAAGCAAACAAATATGAAGCGGTCCAAGAAATAATGTAATGGAAGAAAGGGAATCGAAAAGGTAGCATGTGCCTTTCCATTCGTACGAGTTTGATGAAACAAACAAAATATATAGAAAATGTGACAAAGCACGCACATGCTTCCTAAACCCTTTCTAGATTCTTTTCTTTTCTTTTCCTTTTTATTATTAAAAATCTTTCTGTACACAAATATAACATATAATAAATAATAAAGCATAATATTTGAAATAAATTAAAAATAATATATGAAATATTTACGATATTAAAATGAAAAAATTAGATCAAATTATTTTTTTATGATGTTACCATTTATCTTGAGTTAGTTAACATTCTTATTTTAATAATGTTACTTATTTAAATAATAGAAAGAGGTGACACTAAATTAATAGAAATATTATTATTATTATTATTAGAACCACATGTGTTTTGACAACTCTTTCCACCCACCTCAATCATAGGATTGAAAGAAAATATAAGAATTCATTAATGTAAATAAATAAAAGAATGGGTAGGTTGTCAATTTTCTTTTAGTTTTATGTTTCAATTTATGAATGAAATATGATTTATTTCAAATTTTAAATAGTAGATAGATAACGATTAATTAACAAAAAAAAATGTTGATATGGTTTCTTCAACTTTTGGCATTTTCACACAATTTTGATCCTCCCATCCATTTTAAATAATCATCTTGTTTTTGTTTGAAATGTCTCAACTCTCAAAAAAAAAAATTGTTGGTTTAATGTCCACAATAAATAATCTAATTTAAATGAAAAAACATTGACACGTATAATTTTAAATGGAGTGCTAACACATGATTTTAAAATTTTAATCAACGTTAATAATATTAAAAATAAACAAACGTGTTATTAATTCAATTTTGATTCATTTGCAACCTTAATATTATTCGTCTCCTACATTTTTAGCTTTGCCCCTACAAACATCTCATAGTAATCTATATTTATATATTAAAGTAAGGTCCTAACAATATTATTCATTCCGACATATGGCACACACCTACCTTGGTTTTTTTTTTATATTTTATTAAAGTGGTTAAATTTCAATTTTGGCCCTCTTAACATGCTTAAATTTGAGTTTTAGTCTTTATATTTTAGTTTCTAATAAAATTTAGCCTCTACATTTTTATAATGTTATTAATTAGTGTAGGATATATTGAGTGGAGAAAATAGATCCAGAGACAATATTGAATTAAACAGTAGACTGCGAGGTGCAGGTGGCGCTTTCCAAAGAGAACTATTTGCCTCCACAAAAAGTTGCTAGAAGGATAAGACAAAGGTCCTCCTGGGATACAACGAAGCTTTTGAATTTCCTTTGTTTAGCAAAATCAAGAAATTCCCTAACTCTTACTCTAATTTTTGAAAATATGATTGATTGTAATAATTTTTGTGAGTACCATAGACCCTCTATTTAAGGTCTGTTTGATTGCCAGTAAAATATTTTCCGTAAAATGATTTCGGGAAAATGTTTTACTTTTCTGTAAAATGATTTACTGGAAAATATTTTCTGGTGTTTGATTGAATCTGTGTAAAATATTTTCGGCTGTTTGGCAGATTTCCTGGAAATATTTTTCGAAAAAATTGTTTTTACATATATTGATATATATTAATAAATTTTTATATTTTAAATTATTTTTACATATATTGCAATGATTTATTTATAATAATACTCAATTATTAAGCTACAATATTAATCGTTATAAATTGAAAAAAATTAATATCAAATAAATTATTTGTAATTGTGTTAAAAAACAAGTATTGAATAATTAAAAAAACAAGTTACTGGAAAATCGATAAACAGAAGCAATTTTCTACCGGAAATGAAGGAAGGAATGAAGGAGGCGATAGAGAGGAGAGCACGGAAAATGTCTTACGGAAATTGAAAGGGTAAGACATTTTCCCTAAAATATAACCCATTTTCCCTTGTTTTGGAGTTCATTTTCCAAATGGAAAATGTTTTCCGCCAATCAAACGCTGGAAAAGTTGGAAATGATTTTCCGGAAAATCAATTCCTTCAATCAAACAGACCCTTTTATGCACTCAATGGATCCTATTTTGAAAAGTCACGACCCTTCATGTTGGACATACTTCTTAGAAGAAATATGTCCCATAAAAATGTATCCATTGAATGATAAATCATCACTTACTAATTTTAAATAAGTGCTCATCAATAATTAAATTTGCAATACAATTTCCAACAATTAGTTTAATATTTTTATAATGTAATTAATTAGTTCAAATAGTGAGTATTGATAGCTTTTCAATTAAAATGTTACGTGATTATATATAATTTGAAAGTAGATTTATAAATCCAAAAAGTAGAGGGATTAAATTGTTGAAAATAAAAGTAGGAGGACTAAATTTTAAATGTACGAAGTGTAGAGACTTAGAGTCATGATTGTTTGAACCGGTTGGGGTATCAACCTGGAGAACGGCATCAGACTAATTGACCTGCAAACCAATACGGATCGATTGAACCAAGTTAAAAAATCGATCGATTTAAATTTTTATTTTTTAAATATTTTTTTTCTTTTTTTAATGTTTTATTCAATCAAACTATACAAACTAGTAACCTAACCCGTTCGATCACCGATTTGGTTTTAAAAAATCTTGCTTGGAGTGTATTTTAATTTTCAAAATTTTACACTATAAGTTGATATAAGCAAATAATCAACCCAATGCGAAGCATGGATAGACCATACTAATTAATATTTATTACTTTGTAAAAAGAATGAGTTTTTAATCATTTTTTTGACTAAGTTGATATCTGGTTGACTCGTGACATCAACTTAGCTGTAGATTTTAATATACTACATTTATAGCTTAAATGTAAATTTTAAAATACTTAAGGTAAAAAAAAAGGTAAGGCTGAACATATCAAAATTTTGTACCAATTAGTATGACCTGGTATCTACTGATACAAGCCGGTATTGATTGAAACAAGTCAAAACATATAGAAACAGTCAAAACACACCAAAATTTTGACCAAATGAAACCTAAATTACTTGATAGATGATACCAATTGAAGATCGAAAAGAAACATACCAACTAGTACCGCTACTACTAATACAATACCGATTATCATATTTATTAATTAAAAAAAGTAAACCACTACACGAAAAATACTTTGCTTTTGAAAATTTTAAAATATTTTACAATAATAATAATCATAGGGCTGAAAATTTTAAAATATTTAAATTTACATTCACTTAATTTATTAATCCAGAAAGCAACATCCATCGAACATTTAATTCTCTAAAAAATTGAAACTATTAAATTGTTTATTAAATAAATATAAAACTAAACCAATAATATTTTTAAAAAATAGAAAATATATGTTTTTATTTTTTACCTACATTGTGATTCCTAAAAGGCGTGGTGATTGTAAAAATTATGGATTCCGGTCCCTCATAGAAGTCGACAAACAATTACTCAAAATGTTGAAAACAGCATCAATTGGCTACCGAAAAATATCCAATAATTAGCATTATAGTAAGGATTAGTATTTGTTATATTGATAGTAATTTTTTTTATTTTACAAATAATCTTAAAAAAAATTTTATGTTTTTTAAATATTTATTTATTTTAATAATAAATTTTATTTGTGAAATATAAAAACAGATGATGGGATTTTTCATAAAGTATGATCATATAGGTAGTACAAACTTTGTAATTGATATGTCAAATATTTGGAATAATGGGTGTGGTTAAATGTTTCGATTATTCTGTAGAAAATTACAACAAAATGATTGTCCACATGGTAGAGATCTCTGACAAGGTCTTTTTTTTCATTTGATGAAGTATGTGATAGGATGTAACTCTGAACAAGGGCGCTACATTTTGTGTCTTTCTTTCCAAATAAAAAAATAAAAAGAAATTCCATGTGTTGAGAGTACTTTATATTTTATTATATATAATTTTACTTTTACCATTAAAATCATGAAACTTGAATTTTATAAAATAAAAAAGATTTATTAGATGAGAAAAATGTGAGTCAAAAAGGGTAATAAAATTGGGTTGAAAGAGTAGATTAATATTGGGCTAGGGTGCCCACTTTATTCATAGATTGTTAAATAATGGGATAGGCAACTTTTAAAAAGTTGGGGACCCCCTAGGTGTTGGACACATGTTCTAAAGAAGAATTAAATGGCAACGCAAACAAACAAGACCTAAATCAATGAAACCTAAAAAGAAAAAAGTTGTGCCATATTGCTAAAATGCATTATGGGAAACATTAAAACTTAGGGTCGAAGGTAGCTCAATATTATTTTACCATCAGCATGCAACTACCCCTTATACCTAGGCTTGAAGGGAGCTTTGCTTGTTGTATATTGTATTTAATTTACACCACTTGTACGTCTATTATGTGGTTGGGTTTAGTGAGTTTTAAAATCAACATGCAATTTCTACCTACTTTTTAGTATAATATATATATATTTGTAAATAAAAATCAATTTCAGGAAAAGATTCTAATATCTTATTCTATATGTTGAGTAATATTTTCTCGTATCGTATTAAAAGAAACACATGAGGTATTTATACATGTTCCTGTTGCTACTATTACAACTCACAATAGGGTCTACTGTTTTGTCTCAACCTTTGGGTCAATGGTACTGACATTCTTTGTCTCGGGTTCTGACATTCTCTATGCCTCTTTTGGCTTATTGGACACTTGCTTGCGGAGCACGCAGTCCTTTCCGATCCTGGATTGACTCTCTCAGTGAACCTCGCACCTGCTAATCACGAGTGGAGATCTCTTGTAGGGCTTGCAATCCCTTTCGCGGACATAGCTCACGACCTCGCCCCTGCGAGGCTTATGCGAGCTCTCATTACGAGCTTCTAGTGCGAGCTATCTTTGCGAACATCTAGCATTCCCACGAAGTCCTCAGCTGACTATGCTTGTAGACAAATATTCTTCTTTCAGGTCGGAGATCCAGATCCTATCCATCACTTGGGCTATCAATATCCAAATCTTAACACTGTAATTATTTAATTTTAATAATTTTGTAAATATAGCTAATATCATTTAAGTTATAATCGAGCTTATTAGAATGTATCATACTTAAATAAACATCACATCACCTTTTGAGTAGGATAAACACATGATATATCTCTGCTTATTTATTTATTTATTTATAGAAAACTGTTATTTTTTAAAATTAAAAATGATTTTGAAAAATTAATTTAACCTTTTGAAGAAAAAAACTAAAAAATTCAAAACTTAACTACAAAATACTCTTTTAAAAATTCTTTTGTTTTTTTTTTCTAGAAATATAAAATTAAAACAAAAACGTTTTGAAAAAAACTATATATTTTTTAATTTCTTTTAAACACCAAAATAAACATTTCCTTACACTATTTAGAGTATCTAGGAAACGACCATGACACTATATCTGTATGTACTGAAACTTCAACTTTTCATGTGATGAAGAGTTTGGACCTAAGATCATAATTTCCAAGTGTAATAATCTCTATTGCATCAGTCTTTTCATAATTTCATTTTATTATAACTAATTTTTTTCAGTATCATTTTAGTCCATGTTCAAACTTCAGTCTGTGGGTATTAGTTATGTAGGTGTTATAAGTTTACTAGATATTAATTTAAATTGGAACGTATAAAAAATTATTTTTAATAAAATAACAAAGTGTAAATTATAAATTTAATTATTTATGTATGGTTTAAATTATGTAGGGGAGTGGATTATGGGATACAACACAAATTTGGAAAATGTTCAGTCTTTAATGTTGAACTGTGGGGAGTTCTTGAGGATTAGCTCTCATTCACAAAAGGCGCTATGATGGTGTATTAATACAAACTGATAGCTTGGAGGTGATTAAAGCCATTAAGGATTCCTCTTTTTCACGCTCGAATTCTGCCCTCATCAGACATATTCATCATCTGTTGCTGAATGTAAGTTCGTATGCCATTCAACATTTTCCTAGAGACTGTAATAAAGTTGTTGATTGCTTGGCTACAATGGCCTTTGATATGAATCAAGGTATGAAGATTCTTGACAATATATCGAGAGAGGTGCTAGCACTTTCCCATATGGTTCAAGCAAGTGTCAACACTGTCCCTAGAATTTTTATCACTTTACCAAAAAAAAATGTTTTTATCATAGAATTTCAACAAATTACAATATGGTCACTAACATTATTGATTTTTTTGCATTTTGGTTATTGTGTCATTGATTTCTGATAACAATGTAATGAAAAGCTGAAATTGGCATGTTATAGCATCATTTCAGATGAAAATTTTGGATTAAATTACACAACTAATCCCTATACTTTTTCTTTTTAAGCAATTTAGTTTTTTTATTATGTAATTTTCCTTTTCCTTTCTCTTTTTTTCTCTTTTATTCCTCCTGATGATATATCCAACAGCTGTCATTCTCGATCTTCAATTCAAACATTACATGCAACATCGATATATAAAAACCTCTAATATTTCCCCCAATTTGTTTCTTTTTATTTCTCTAATTTCTATCTATTTTTTTTTATAAAAAAATATATACTTGAACTTTTTTCTTTAGAATTGAAAATACTGGCTTCTTTCCCTTTTTTTTTTTATTTCCAAAGAACCAAACAAAATGAAATACTAAAAATTCCTTAATAAGCTCGAATGAAAGATGGTTGTGGGGACTTGGGAAGAAGAATAAAACAAGTTTGAGACGGCTTTCTTCGTTATTGTTTAATATATATTTTAAAATTTCTGGAAAAATGGAAGATGAATTAAGAGCTTTCTTTTAATTTCTTTCTCACACACGCATATATATGAATTAAATGAAAAAGGAAAACTGAAAGAAAATAAAGTAGATTGATTAGTTATCCAAATTGACTTATAGAAATGATATCTCATTATACCTTAATATCAGTTAACAATCCAGTCACCAAAATATAACAAATTAACAATATTATACTCATATTCTAACTTTTTAAAATTTAGTGACCAAATTGTAATAAATCAATAATGTTAGTGATCATACTGTAACTTTTTTTAAATTTTAACGACAAAAATATAATTTAAACCAAACTTACTCAATATCAAATATTATCACACAAGTATTACTATCTTTTAAATAGTACTAAAAATAGCTCCTTCAAATATCAACAAAGAAGCCTCAACCCATACTCTAAAAAGATGTTTACTTTTATCTTTGTTTCATTTTGTTTTCAGTGTCACATGATTTAACATATGTTTAGTTAAATTAATATAAAACATAAATAAATTAAGAAAGGTAATAGTTAAATTAAAACCCATACATATAATTAGTACTAAGAATACCGTTGTGTTTAAAAATAAGAACAATTAAGTAGGTTGTGATTTGGATAACCCTAAATTGAGAAATGGTGTGAATTATGGAGTTGTTCCAAAAAGATTTTTTGTTTGGGATCCAACTCTGAATAAATGCACTAACATTTAAAAATGAATTATCTTCAAATTATAAGAAAAACAAAACATTCACTTATTTGGAACTTGGAGTCTTCAATAGCATCACCCACAATAAAACTCGAGCTGTGTCTTAACTAGTCGATGTTTTAGAATTCCCACTAAATCACTCTATCGAATTATTTAGGCAAAAGCAGAATTATGAAATAGTTGACCTTTTAGGCCGAGGACATGACATTAATAATGGATCCGCCCATTTCCATTGAAAAGTAAACATAGCACTAAAACTCAACTTTGCTTTTCTCATAAACCCATTTTCATAAATGAGACTTATCACTTTCGCCTACATAGGTAGGTCATTTGTCCACCGCACCACCGACATAAGAAAACTACAATATTATGTTATAAATAAAATGCCCCTCATTTGAGTAATTCTTTTTATTTGTTATAATTGAAGTGAGGTAAAATCCACTCTTCCGAAACCCTTCTTTTACCATAAATAACAATAAATTATCATATATCTCCATTAATCAAATTATTATATTTTACTCTCTTTTTTTTATAGGTTTTTTAAACTAATGTATTTAATAGTCCAGTTCTCTTCTTCCTATAATTCATTTCGGCTCCATCATTACGATTTTCAATTGACTTCAAACAAAGTTTAATCTCACTATTACCCTGATTATCAGTCTGATTGTCCATCCAAATATCCTAAGCTCTACCACAAATTTCTGAATCTACCCCCTTCAATTAAAAAAAAAAATGAAAACAAAGTAAATAAAGGTTTCTTCTCTACCACCTAAACATTATCTCTACATGAACCCGATGATGTAAATGTTGAAGAAAAAGTTGGATCCATAATACATTTGCCCAAATATCTTTATATTATTGTTATTAGTGAGAAAGATTATTAGGAAACAAATGTGGGCACCAGAATCTCCCTCTACGTGACTTAAGGGGGGCCACCTCACCCCTCCACCAAATGCCAATTCCCCATTTTCTTCTTTTTCTCTCCCTTCAACACATGTTTCTGTCTTTACACTCCTCCAACGCAATGAACATCTCCTCTCCTCCTTCTTTGCTTCTACTCTTCTCTTTCTCTTCATTTCCTTAATTCTTCCCACGGATTTCAGCTCTTTCCCATTTTCTTTATACCATGAGTAAGCTTGTTGTTGAAGTAGTGGATGCCTACGATTTGATGCCTAAAGATGACCAGGGTTCTTCAAGCCCCTTCGTGGAAATTGAGTTTGATGGCCAACGTCAGAGGACTCAAACCAAGCACAAAGATCTTAACCCTTCTTGGCATGAAAGCCTTGTTTTTGATATAAGCCAGCCCGGAGATCTTGAGTACAAGACCATTGATGTCACTGTTTATAATGATAGGAAAGGCAATCATGGTCACCATCGGAATTTTCTCGGCCGAGTCAAGATTTCGGGGGCCTCCGTCCCCTCGTCGGAATCCGGTTCCAGCGTGCAGCACTACCCGCTTGATAAACGTGGCCTTTTTTCGAATATCAAAGGCGAGATTGCACTGAAACTTTATCAAGTCTGTGATGAACTTCCTCGGGAGCAGGTACAACGTGCGGTTCCTGCTAGTGTGGTGGCTGAAAATGAAGAGACTGGACGTTTCCAAGAATCCCAGTTCAACGAAACTCCGTTTCAGGAGATCAACGGTGGACGTTTTCAAGAATCCCAGTTCCAGGAAACTCCATTTCAGGAGATCAACAACGTCAACAATTTTGATGAAGAGATCAAGGTAGACGAAAAGAAGAAGAAGAAGAAGAAGAAAGAACCAGAAGTGAGGACTTTTCATTCTATAGGGAAAGAACCAGAAGTGAGGACTTTTCACTCTGTAGGGACTGGAACTGGCGGTCCTCCACCAGCTCCGCCTCCAATGAAGGAGAAACCACCAGCGGTGGAGATTAGAGCAGATTTTGCTAAAGCAGCAGCACCAGCGGCTAGTGTGATGCATATGCAGATGCCAAGGCAGAACCCCGACTATCTGTTGGTGGAAACTAGGCCACCTGTGGCGGCACGATTGCGATACAGGGGCGGTGACAAGACGTTGACTACTTACGACTTGGTGGAGCAGATGCATTACCTGTATGTAAATGTGGTTAAGGCCAAGGATCTTCCTGTAATGGATATGTCAGGAAGCCTTGACCCTTACGTGGAAGTGAAGCTTGGGAACTACAAAGGGCAAACAAAGCACTTGGAGAAGAACCAAAACCCTGTATGGCACCAAATCTTTGCATTCTCAAAGGAAAGGGTGCAATCAAACTTGCTTGAAGTTGTTGTGAAAGATAAGGATTTTGGGAAAGATGATTTTGTTGGGAAAATCGTGTTTGATGTCATGGAAATCCCACTTCGAGTTCCACCAGATAGTCCATTGGCTCCTCAATGGTACAGATTGGCAGATAAAAAAGGTGACAAGGTTAAAGGCGAAATAATGTTGGCTGTTTGGATGGGAACGCAAGCTGATGAGTCGTTCCCTGAGGCATGGCATTCCGATGCTCACAACATTAGCCACTCCAACTTGGCTAATACGCGGTCCAAGGTTTATTTCTCCCCCAAGCTGTATTACCTCAGAGTTCATGTCATGGAAGCTCAAGACCTTGTCCCGCACGACAAAGGCCGGCTGCCGGATCCATATGTTAAGGTAGTACTTGGTAATCAGATTAGACCTACAAAGGTAATACAGCGCACCATTCATCCAGTTTGGGATGATCAGCTTATGTTTGTTGCCTCTGAGCCTTTTGAAGATTACATAATTATATCTGTTGACGATAGGATTGGACCTGGTAAAGATGAGATTTTAGGGAGGGCAATGATTCCGGTTAGAGAAGTGCCTCAAAGATTAGAAACTGGTAAGCCACCGGATCCCCGGTGGTTTAATCTACTAAAGCCTTCAAAGGCAGAAGAGGAAGGTGAAAAGAAGAAAGAAAAATTCTCAAGCAAGATCTTGCTGCGGATTTTTCTTGAGGCAGGGTACCATGTTCTTGATGAATCTACACATTTTAGCAGTGATCTTCAGCCATCATCCAAGTTCCTCAGGAAGCAGAGCATCGGGATTCTAGAACTTGGGATTTTGAGTGCAAAGAATTTACAGCCTATGAAGATGAAGGATGGTAAGCTGACTGATGCATATTGTGTCGCAAAGTATGGAAACAAATGGGTGAGGACTAGAACTCTTCTTGATACTCTGTCTCCTCGATGGAACGAGCAGTATACTTGGGAAGTTCATGATCCCTGCACTGTAATCACCATTGGAGTGTTTGATAATTCCCACACCAATGGGAGCAAAGATGATGCAAGGGATCAAAGAATCGGGAAGGTGAGAGTTCGGCTATCGACTCTCGAGATTGATCGTGTTTATACTCATTATTATCCTTTGTTGGTTCTTACACCTGGCGGTTTGAAGAAGAATGGGGAACTTCAGTTGGCATTAAGGTTCACTTGCACTGCGTGGGTTAACATGGTGGCTCAATACGGTAGGCCATTGCTTCCCAAGATGCACTATGTCCAGCCTATACCAGTTATGAACATAGACTGGCTGCGCCACCAAGCAATGCAGATTGTGGCAGCAAGACTGCAGAGAGCAGAGCCACCACTTCGGCAGGAAGTGGTTGAGTACATGTTGGATGTGGATTACCATATGTGGAGTCTCAGAAGAAGCAAGGCGAATTTCAATCGTATAATGTCGCTTCTTTCGGGGGTAACTGCTATTTGCAAGTGGTTCAATGATATCTGCTACTGGAGAAACCCAATCACAACATGTCTGGTGCATATTTCGTTCTTGATACTTGTTTGCTACCCAGAACTAATATTGCCTACAATTTTCCTTTACCTGTTTGTGACTGGGATATGGAACTACCGTTTCAGACCAAGACATCCCCCACATATGGATGCTCGGCTTTCACAAGCGGATCGTACACACCCCGATGAGCTAGATGAAGAATTTGACTCGTTCCCAACATCCAGACCATCAGATATTGTACGAATGAGGTATGATAGACTGCGAAGTGTTGCTGGTAGGGTACAGACAGTGGTTGGAGATCTGGCAAGCCAAGGGGAAAGGGCTCAGGCAATACTAAGCTGGCGTGATCCAAGAGCAACAGCAATCTTCATCATCTTTTCCTTGATCTGGGCTGTGTTCATTTATGTTACTCCGTTCCAAGTGGTGGCTGTTCTGTTCGGTCTCTACTGGCTGCGTCATCCTCGCTTCAGGAGCAAGCTGCCATCGGTGCCTGTCAACTTCTTCAAGAGATTACCATCAAAGTCAGACATGCTAATTTGAGAAACTAAGGTTACTTCCATCATTATCATTCGTTTAATCAGTATGTGAATAAAGATGATTCGGTGAATAACTTTCAGCAGATCTTACCTGGAGATGGGGGAGAGAAGAGCAATCTACTACCCCATTACAAAGAATCTCACTTTTCCTGGTCCGAATATGCACTTTCACAGCTTTCTTCAGATTCATCTATGAAACCCCACCATTCTTTTCGGCCGCTATTCAAGATTTTGCTTTAGTTATCATGTGTACTTCATGACTGAAAGCTTATTATGTCCACATGGGTGCTGTAAAGGAGTGAAAAAGGTGAAAAGAACTGTAGGCCAGTGCCTGCAAGTGTCAGAACTAGTTTCTATTTATAGGATGAAAATGTTTATATAATAAACATAAGATGAAAAATAGTTCTTCAAATCCCTCAATCTCATTGGCACTTGTGTTAAAAAGTACAAAAAAAAAAAGGCAATTCTGACATTGGAAATCTTCCAAAACCAAAAAGAGAATTTCAGGCAAAGGACTATTCATTTTGATAGTAAAGTCCTGAATTCTAGATGCATTATCACTGCAACAATCATCAAAAAGCTGACAAAGATTCCAACAAGAAGAGCCCTATCAACGAAACCCCAGCTGCCCGGGGCCCAATCCTGCTCATTCTCTAGCCCCAAGGCAATGTCATTCTCCACCTTTTTTTGCGCATGGTTCCTTCGCTTCCTTACAAACCAGTGAATCGGATTTTTGCTGGCTCGATTTTCCATTGGACTATCATTCTTGGAAACCGTGCATTTATCCAATTTAATCTGTCCCCCGCAGATGTCTGGTCCACAAGAGCAAGGTTCTGGCTCCTTTGAACATGCACAACTGTCGTACTGGTTGGAGCAAGGAGAATGTTTCTCCTGATTAGAAACCTTATCTGGAGCCATTTTTACATTTACTTGGGGGAGAGTCTCGAGCACTTCTCCAAACACTGACCATCTTCCCACAGATGTTATCTTCACGATAGCTGAAGTACCCAAAATAGTTTCAGGAGCAACTATGAGAACCTGCACATATCCCTTCGTATGGCCAACCTTGGGATAACGAAATGAATATGAGCTTAGATATTAGATAAAGCCTTTTGATAAAGTGACAAGTTGTAGCTATATCCAATAAAAGGTTGAAGCCTAAAGCTGTTTCTAACAACTGGCACCCACAAGATAGATATCAGATGGCACTGAAAATTGCATTTAGATAAATTGTGAGCACATGAAATGCCAAGTACCAATTTGAAATATATTAAGAGAGTGAAACAGAAATGCTTGACAACTCTTGCAGACTTTCAAAACAGAAGTAAAAATGAAGTTTCCCACATAGCATTCTATCAAACCCAGAAGAAAAGGAAGAAAAATTGAATGCAGAGTAAATTAATTAAACACTAAACGGGGGTTTGCAACTTGCAAGGGCAGTTCATTTCTAACAAAAATAGAAGAAATCAAGTTCACCAGAGAGCAAGACACCAGGACTATAAACACATTAATAAGCCATCGCAAAGCAACCCAACAGAAGGGTTTCAGTCCACAAACATTGGAAAATAAATCTAGTTGATTAACCAGGGCCAAAACAAAGGACAAGGAAGCATACAGAAGTTGCGCAAAAGTTTATTTTACCAGTAGCAAATCTTCTTACCAAGTGAATTCCATCAGTTGCAATTTCAGTAATCCATATTCTTTCAACTTTGCCTTCCATTCCATTGTACGGTGTAAAAGCTTCAAAAACAGAAGTTAATTCACGGCTCCGATTCTTCACTATAGTACTTGGGACCTTTTTCATCCTTGCAGCAGGAGTTCCTAGTTTTAGAAAGATCATACAAATGAACGTCTTAGCTTACTTTAGCTAAGAGCTAATAAATGGACAATATTTACATTGACCAAGTAAGCTATCAAGTATAGTTTGTTTAACAGATGGAACTTTTGAATTATAAAGTCAAGTGATGTCTTAATATCTCAACTTTTTGGAGTACATACATATGATTACAGCCGCAAATCTAGAATCTAATACCATTTCAAACATGGATTTATCAGAACCAAATACTACATAATCTTCTGAATGTATTAGCAAAATCTCATTAGCATAGCCAGATAAGGGCTAATAATTTGTTTAGCTCTAGACTACAGAAATTATCATTCTCTCCAATAAGTCAACTATCAATGTTAATTGGCTAATTAGGCAGTTGGAGCTTCATTTATTAACCTTATATCGGTTTGTACTACATAATTTTTATTCCTAGCATATGGAATTTTGGATTATATCTATCATCTACATCTCACAAAAGGCAAATGCTTGCAAAATGATGTACACAATGCTAAATCTAAAATTCTTGTTCCTTCAACTTTAGGGGCTTATATTGACTTTGCTCAGGGTGATTTCTAGATAACTTTTTATAAAATTAACCTTTATAGTTTTATATGTTGCATTTTCTTACTAAAGGCACGCTGCTTCCTCGATTTATGGTTTTTCTGTTGCGATGCTCACAGAACATAGATTGAAATAAAATGTACTGATGGTTGTGGTCCTGTGCAAAAGGAATGGTTAAACATCTGAACTAAAACCAATTGGTAATAGGTGGAGGGGCCAAACTTTAATATAACATGGGAAACTTAATATTTAACAAATGGAGGATAGCACTACTTAACGCTCCCCTAATGTCTAGCTCACAGGGCCTATAGATGAACAATCTCACCAGGGGTCATCAACCTCCCATGGGGTCAGGTAGGAAGAATAACATGAAAAAATTAAGGATTTCATACCATGCTTTGCATCCCACCTAAAACCAATTGATAATAGGTCAAGGGGCCAACATTAATATAAGACCAAAGGAAACCTAATACTTAATATATGGGGGTAACACCACTTAACAAAAATCAAGAAAATCAAACAGCTGACATGGAGATGGGGAAACATTTTCAGCACTAAACAAGCCCTAAAAATCTGTATTTTACACCCTCCATCCTTGTAGCTGCTAGAAGGAATAAAAACCACCGAAATAAAATTTTTCTAATTTTAAATTACTCATTAAGGATTTGTTTGTCTAAATTTTCTAGTAAACAAAAGAAGCTGCCTTTGACATTGAAACATAGGCTAATGATTGCTACAAGAATACAAGTGCTTATGCATAAGTAATTATGTATGAATATCAAGGAATTTATGAGCTCCAATGTAACATGACAGAATATGCCTTGCAAGTGACCTCTTAATAATTGGTAAATGAAAGAAAGATTTTAAGTTTTTAGTAAAATAACGTCCAAGGGAAGAAAAAAGAAGTAGAAAATTATAGTAAAGAAACTGGAACAATAACCAACACCATACCAGGTCTAGGATAGAACTGTGATATATGAACTTGAGAGAACTTGTATTCTTTAATAAGGTTTACTGTTTGAGAAAAATCTTCATCAGTTTCACCTGAAATGACCCAAAAATTATTATAATTAAATAAAAAACCATTGAACTAAGTCATTAAGCAGCTTATTTAAGAGTAAATGTTCTGATAAGATACTCAAAATATTTGTGATGGGATAGAAGTTTTTCCATAGGCCCGGTTCGAGAGGCTTTGTAGCCAATTTGGGCTTGGGTGTTGAAAAGCTTCCCTAAGCCCATAGGAATGGAGTAGATCAGTTCTTGGGCTAGCTGCCTGCCCGGGCCACAAGCTTCAACATTTTTCAGGTAAGATGTTAAAGCGCAAGCCAGAGCTCAAGCGACTATTTTATTAAATACATAATTTAATTTAACCTTAGTTTAAATATATATTTAAAATTAAATATTAATATAATATGATTTTGTACTATTTTAACAATAAAACTTCAGGTACATGTGTTGGCCAAGAATAGCTCTACAAGGTTTGTGCCACATTGAAGTCTAGGCCATGGGCACCACTAGCTTGGAGTTCTCATAAAATAAATTATTTTATATTAACATAAAATCATTTTGATTTTTGAAAATTGAAACCAATCAACTAGAATTTGTTGTCCAATAAACTAATAGCTTATGTTCGCCTGGTTCTGAGCTTGTGCTAAAATCCTGGCTCAGCCGAACCCAAAGCAGGCCAGGGTTTCTGATGTGAGCAGTCATACAACCCCATGGACAAGAGTGTAACCAGAAGAATTCCCATTAGTAGAAAACTGTAATTCTTTCCGAACTGAAGAGAGATGTTTTGAGCCGGCTGATGTTCAAAAACAATTATATATTTACCTTCCACCTTTATTCTAGGTATGGGCATATCAATAGTTGCAAAACTTTTTTCCTAATTTTCTAGAAAAACAGGGATAACTAATTTTAATTTATTTAGGCTTTGTTTTTCATTGCTTTTCAAAGTGCTTTTAGGGTGGAGCTATAAGCAATGCTAAATAGATAGCTTTTGAAAAGTACTATTGAATCTAAACGCAAAAGCTGTAATTTCTAGTTTTTGCATTTGGAAAAAGCACTTTTGGAGTCAAATGACTATTTTAACCCTTATTTATAATCCAATAAATTTTATGTAATATTTATATTGGGTATAAAGTTATTTCCTTATTGAAATTTATTTCAAATATATAATTCTATATTTGAATTGAATTTGAAATGATTATATTTAAATATTTAAAAATAATTTATATATTCAAATTAAATTTTACAAATAATTAAATGTTAATTGCTTAAAAATATTTAATATTTATATTCATATATTAAAATATTAATAATGAGTTTTAATAAATTATTTTTTATATTTTTTACTGAGATATAATAACATTAATGAATTTAAACATCTTTTAAATGCATATTCTTTTACTTTATAACATTAGGTCTAAAATTGAGATTTTCTTTCTCAAAAGCACTTTAGCAACATCAACATTTAAATCTTAAATCAAAATTTTGAAAAGCACTTTTTAAAAGCAATACTAAACTAGCCCTCAACGTTCCATAAAACCAGAAAATGTTTTCACTCATTGATTAAAAAATCAGATCTAGCTGACCGGTTGAACCAGAAACCAGTAGACTATCCCAGTCAATATAATATATAGATCAATGAACCGGTTTAGTATATATTTTTTGTTCTTTTTTTTTTTCTCAGTAATTAATTAGATTTAAACCTATAACCTCCCAAATAGTATATTCAAGATCATATCATTAAGCCAAATACATAATTTTATTAATATTTACTGCATCTAATATTTATTTAGCATTAAAATAATTTTTAAATATTTAACTTTTTAAAAGTGAACAAAGTCCAACCAGTTGACTGAGGTAATAAACATATGATCTCCAATCCAATTTTTTTTAACCTTGGTTTCCATAATCAGTTCTTTACCTTATTTGATCGAGATCATATTTAGAATTAAGCTACATATATAAAATGGAAAATATTTTCCAAAAATAGAAGTGCTCTATGGTTCAAAGTAAGAGAATTAAGCACCACAAAGGCCCCTACATATGCTTTTCAATATATATAAATCAATGATGGCAGAGAAAAGAGACAACTACTAACCAGGAAATCCACATATTATATCAGTTGCAATCTGCATCCCCGGCACAAGTTCAGTCAAGGTATCTACCACAGTCCTAAACTCGCTCACAGTATATTCCCGATTCATAGCCTAAAACAATAAAAATTACTTAGTAAGACAATTATCATTTAGCATAAAGTTAAGGACACTTATCTGCATTAATTACAATTTTTTATTTTTTTTGTTTTAGTTACTAAATAACTTGAAGCCATTAGCCAAGATAAAGAGACATTATATGACCAAATTTTGGACTTACAGTCAAGACAGCATCACTCCCAGATTGAACCGGAACGTGAAGGAAGGAATATACACAAGGATGACATAAAACTGCTGCTATCTCTTTCAGATGCTCCAAGATAAAAGGAGGATTGGTCATCCCAATTCGTAGCATTGTGCTTCCATCAGGAGGAAGTTCCGCAACAATGGCATTCAACAAAATTGGTAGGTTAACCCCAATGTCACGACCTACAAGATTGCATGACCTATAAGAACACTCTCCGTACATGCATGCATGCATGCAACTATTACTCTTTACAAATATATGCATGTATGCTTGTATTTGAAAACTTGAACAACATTTTCAACTATAGACGCTGCAGGAACAAAACTCTTAAATCTGAAGTTTCCTAGGCATCATGGGCAGACACAAAAACTAAAATACCATATGCTCCAGTATCTTCACTGCTCAACCATATCTCCCTGACCCCATCAGCTATAACGGTTTTGACACGCTCAACCTGCATTTCGGAGAGGTTAGTAAAGACAACCAAAAATAAAGGGTAGTACTTCAGCTACATTACTTACAAGACTGTCAACAGTGTAGCTCCCTAAGTGACCACGAGCATGCTTTGTCTTGCAATAAGTGCAAGCACCTAAACAACCAACATTAATCGGAAGAATCTCAACAAACTTGTTCTTTCTGACCTGATATAAGATTAAACAAATTTGAGTTAAATTAATCTTTAAGAGTAAAAAGTTATCATCTGTATGCTATTTTGAAATTATCCACACTTTTAATTAAGGGAAAAGTCTGGAACTTTTAACAATGAATTTGGTACCAACATTCAAAAGCTAACTATCAGCCATTAAACATCATTTCCACGTGAACATTGTCAAAGCTAAAGAACACGTTGGTACTAAAAAAAATGCAGCTTATTTCAGTTGCTTCTTTCAATATCACCTATTCGATTCACCTCTCTTCCCTATTGCAATCTCTCCCATGCTAACTTTTTTGTTGTAATTGTATTTTTCTGATAAATAAATTTATAGATTTATTTGTTTCACCTATCTAGGTAGGAGGTTTTAGACTCTAGTCAATGCTTTAGAAATATGTCCAATACAACTAGGATAGTCAAAAATCCATTTAAGTAATTGAAGTAGCAATAATTAACAGTTCAAACCTTAGGAAGGTCCAGCGCTGGCAAAGTCTTGCGGTTCAAGAGCCGCACCTCATGCCCTTTCAGGGTCTCCTCTACAACTTCAACAACACGGTCAATTTGCTGGACTCCAACTATACTAACCCCTTCTAGCTCTTTCAGATCTCGGCTTCCTTGAGGAACACACCCAGCAACCACCAGTGGCTTTTTGGCACTTTTACATTTTGTTATTAACGTGTTCATTGCTGACTGACTTGGGTTTTTCACTGTGCATCTGCAAAACAAACCGAAAAAAAGATAAAATTATTAAAACATATAAGCATGGATACCAAAAATAGTGTTTGAAGGGAATATAGTGTGTCAAAGAAAGTGTGTTTAGACAAATGCTAAAACAAAGAGAATATAGTGGAGTGGAAAAAGAGGTGAGACAGCTCTTAGAAGTTACCAAAATTTCTTTTTAAGACAAATGTGTAATTCTTATACGGTCATTCTGATGCCTCTGAGGATAATAGACATAATAACAGCAGCACATGCAACATATCTTAATGAAACCATTATTAATCAGCAATCATGTGCTGCAGAATGAATAAAATAATAAAAGGTAGAGGATGACAAGACAAATATTTATGCCTCAATACATGATAAAAGGTAAGCGGCTATCCTAGGAAATGAAAAAAGTTCAAAGGCTCGTCTGCAGGAAGCAGATGTCTCTCATTCTGTGATGCCTGCTGTTTATTTAGTGTCAGACTAGTTCACACATCTTATAATCATCACACTAATCAGAAGTTAATACACAACAAGATTTCATGTTTAACTCTTCAAGAAATGCAGCTTCTGCTATAATCTTGATATTCCAATAATTTATGATAATTAAAAAACCAATGTAGAAAAGTTGAGCGAATAATGAAGTTGAACTTCATGGGCAGACATAAAAAGCAACAGTGAGTTTATTATCCACAATATGGCAACCAGAATTCATCAATCTTTCCCTCCACCATGAATGACCCAAGCAAGCTGAAGAACTTTTCAAAAATTAAGATCTATGACAACCTCAGCAAATTTGGGATTATATGACCTTATTTAAAGCTACTGTTATTTGGGTATATTGATTTTCACATAGTAAAGTAATACATCCATTCAAATCCTTATGAAACAGATAATAGAGGAATATTACTGAGGTTGTGAGAACCCGATGTTTTGATGATTTCATAATTGTTAAAACCATGGTATAAATGTACTTATCTCCAGTACTAAAAGAACATTAAAGAGAACAAGGTAATGACAATCAAGAAAAAGATAATAAAAAATTAAATTAATTCAATGGTGCAAGCCTTACGTATTTATTAGCCAAAGGTCTCCTTCCTCAGGATTGTCAGATATTGCATAGCCAAATGCTGAAAGCTGACCCGCCATATATTCACTGTCACTCTGACAAGATGTCAAAGTATCAGATAAACTAAAAGCAAAAATCAAATTGAATTCTAGACTTGGAAAGATGTATGAACATGAGTGAGATGGGCTGCACCTTTATTCTTTTTCACAACAAAACGTTAAAACTCAATTACAAGATCAGGTTTGACATGAATTCAATGCAACTAGTATCTTTAATATTAAAAGATTTTAAATTAGTATAGATAACACGATATATTGCAAAAGCAATTTTTGGTTAGATATAAGGTTTTCTCATCTTCAATAACTTTCAAGTGTTAACCTATGTTACCAGGACTAGGGAATGAGTGTCACATACGGGTATGCTTAGTTTTTCTTTAAGTTTTATCACATAATTGGAAGATCAACCTGATATTCGAATATAGGTTGACAAGTGTTGGACTCTAGAACAAGTATTGGATACAAGTATGTATTTAGGTATGCTCTTTTATATTTCTAAGTTTCTTCAGATAATTAGAGGATCAACCTTCATACCACATTATTACAGAAAATAAAGTAATAAACTCAAATTCACAAGACATAAGAACTCAAGGCAGGGTGCCAGCTATTTCAACTATTTAACATCCATGAATTTCAATCATATCTTATGGATAAGCATGTAAGACACAAACTCTTGGTGAATCTAAGTATTTAAGGGAACAGAAAGAAAGAGCTAAAAAGAATTTAGTATTCAGATATATACAACAAGACAAAAACGCAGTTCATTGAGTAAACCACAGTTTTTGGGTCTTCTTTTGAGCTCAAAACCACCCATTAAGCTAATTCCTAAAACATTACAAATTAAAAAAAAAAAAAAGGAAGACTTGCCTGGTTATGTGAGCATCCAAAAGTCTTGACATAAATCGTCTGCAACAAAGAAATTGAAAAAGAAAAAGAATGAATAACTATTTACAAATTGATAAATGATAAATATAATTATATTAGGAAGTAAGAAGGACCTGAGTGCCAGGGATTTTGGGAGGATCATTCATTTGAGAAACCTTGCTGGGTTTGGCTTTGTTCTTTTCCTGGGGTTAACTCCAACCGCATTCAAAGGTAACCTAAACCCAGGAGGAGCTCCGCCGCTGCGGACCAACAAATCTTCTATGTCTTCCATTTCCTTGGATCGTCCCTTTCGACTTCAGGGGCCGCTGCACTGCAAAGTGCAGGATAGAAAAAAAGCAAACCAGACCTCTCTGTTCTGCCAAAAAGTGAGGTTTGGGTTCACTAATCGGGCTTTTGCTTCACTTTAATTCATTCCAAAACTATAATAAAGACGGGACTTGCTGGGCTTTTGTTTTCTGATGTGAACTAGAAGCTCAAAACAGCCCAAGTTTTCTGGTCCCTAATAAAGCAAACCAGTAAAATGAATCACTCCCAATTTTTAAATTGAGCAAATTCGTCCCTACAGAAAAAAAAATGGAGTAATTTAATCCCTTTTAATTTTGAAAGTGAGCAATTGAGGACAATTAATCAAGGCGTTAAGTCTTTCATAAATTGTGTATATTTTTTATTGGTATAATAACAAATTTAGCCTTCAATCTTTACATATTTTGTTAATTTGATCTTGATTCTAAAAACATCAACAAATTTAGCCTCAACATTTACACATTTATAGAAATATTGTGTGCTAAATTTGTTAAATCATGACCAAATTGATAGAATGTGTACATTATGGGAGCTAAATTTGTTATTATACTAGTCAAATTTATGTAAAATTGATGAAAAGCATTAACAATGTGATTAATTGTCCTTAGTTGCTCAATTTTGAAATCAATAATGATTAAATTGCTCTGATTTTTTTTTTAAAAAAGAACAAATTTACTCAATATTAAAAATTAGAGGGATTGAAGAGGTATTTTAACCCATATATACGATGAAGGTTTTGAAAAATAAAGGGTTAATGCAAATTTTGACTGCAATTAGATTTATTTTGGTTTTTAGTCTATTTTAGTACATGAATTTACTAATTAGGTTTTATTTTGGTCCTTCAAATTAATTAGAAAAGTGTAAAAGTCTATTTTGATTTATTTATCATTAGGTCTATTATTTTTAAGTAATGTCATGATATAATTTTAGAATATTATATTATTGAACTTATACATTTTTTTTAAAATATAAGGATCAAAATAAATTTAATGGTTAAATTTAAATACTAAAATAGAAAAAAAAGATACAAATACCAAAATGGAGAAAAAAATTATATTAACCAAAAAGAAATAAGGTTTAGGCTGCAATGGATTTGAGTGATAGAGAGAGGGAGATATAATGTCGGGTAGGCAAGCCAAGTGGTCTTCATATATAATAAGTGATGGCATCCTTTATCCAGTTCTCTTCAGCCTCAATTAAAAATAAATATTTTGTGGTGCTACTTTCTTTGTTTGTTTACAAGTTCATAGGTTCAGCACTTCATTCCACTCTCATCTCACGATGGCAAATCTCTCAGCTTTACCTCATCTTCCTCAATACACTCCTGGGATGCTAATTAATGGAAATAAGCAGCTAATTAAACCCAGAGCTTTCCCTGTCTTTGCTGCAAAATCTGGTCCCTTAAACTCGGTAATTAAACTCTCTTTCTCCTCTTCTAATTGATAAGCTTATTTACTGCATATAAGATCATGTAATATATGATTTATTAGTATACATTGAAATCATTCACACTATATATACATATTACAGATCTTGAAAAGATGCCAGAAATGTGGAGGCAAAGGAGCTATAGAGTGTCCTGGGTGTAAGGTGTTGTGCTTTCTTCAACCCAAGAAAAAATGTTACAAGAAAATCAAGTATTCTTTTAGCTAATTCATATCAATTTTATTGGGTTTACAGGGAACAGGAAAAAACAAAAAGAATGGCAACATCTTCGAGAGATGGAAGTGAGTTATATATATATATATATGATTTAAGAATAAATGTATATAGAGATAAATTTGATTCTTATAAGAGAAAACTAATTGTTTCAGATGCTTTGATTGCCAAGGATTTGGGCTGAAAAGTTGTCCTAATTGTGGGCAAGGAGGGCTGACACCTGAGCAAAGAGGAGAAAGATAAAGAGTTTGAGATTTTCATCCAACATATTGTATCTAATCTTCCCACTCACTTTACTTCTTATTTTTATTTTAATCTTCCTAACTCTCCCATACTCATCATTAAATTATAATCTTACGATTTAGGTTCGGTTTTTCAAATTTAAATAAATTTACATTCAAATTCGAGATAAATTTTAGATTTAAAATCCATTTTAAAACTTAAAATTTCCAAAATCTAAATATCATAAACTTTTCTTTCTTAAATCAAATGATATCAAATTGTTATTCAATTAAAAATTATATCAAGTTTCCATAGCTATGGGTTTTTCTGATTTGGCTTTTTCTTTTTTGAGTTTTTAATATAATTCTTTTATTTTTCATTTTAACCCTCAAAATTTAAGAATAGCAAAAAATAAAAAAAGGATAATATAATTTTTGGTCCCTAAACTTAACAAGTAGGTCCACATTGGTCTTTAAACTTTTTTTATCTAGTTTTACCTCTGAACTTGAAAATTGTTATTCATTTAAGCCCATTCTAATAATGACCGTGAAAAAAATGGGGATAATATAACTTTTGGCCCCTAAACTTGGCAAATAGGCTTATATTGACATCTAAACTTGACAACTAGGTCCACTTTGGTACATGTACTTTTTTTGTTTCACATTGGCACTTGAACTTAACAATTAAGTCCATTTTCATCCTTGAACTTGCAAAATTTAAAAATTTGATAAGGTGACTAAAATGTTAGTGACTAAATTGAAATTTTTCATAATTTGGAGACCAAAACAGAAACACACTAATAGTTCAATGACTAGTTCTATAGTTTACCCTAAAAAATAAAGAGATGAATAGATTATTATCTTGAATTTATTTTATGCGAAAAGCGTTTTTAAACAAACCAAATACACGAACATTACACTAGAATACGCTTTAAAATTTTTAAACAATTTCTTTTTAAGATTGTTCAGTTCTCGATTCAAACGGTTCGACCGTTGGACCAATAATAATTAAATAAATAATTATAAAATTATAAAAATCTAAAGATTTAAAGTAAAATAGATTTCATATATATATATTACCTTTTTAATTTACAGATTTTTATGAATTTTTAATTATTTAATTATTGTTGGTCCGACTGTTGAACTAGTTGAATCGAGGATTGTTAGTCTAACATGTTCAACCATCGGTTCGGTTATTAAAATACTGAATATGATACTTTGAGATTGTATCATATCATTATCTAAAAATTACACTAGCATAACTCTAAATATGAGAGTTATCAATGCCATGACACTTCATTCTAACGTGGCATTATAAAAATATAAATATTAAAAATTAAAAAAGAGAAAATTTTAAAAATTTTGATAGTTTTTTTAAAAATAAAAATCATTTTAAAATTTCAAAATTTAATTACTTGTTTTATCCGTTGAATCTTTTCACAAAATATGTTGTTTTATCTTTTAAATCATTTAAAAATTACTAAAATTCAAACGAGATGAACAAAATACAAATGAAACTTTGCATTAATAACAATTAACTTGATTTAATTAATAAATCAAACATAAACTACAAATCAAAGAGAAATCCAAATCTCAAATCAAAACATTTAAAAAGAAATCTAGACATTAAAGCTACAACTTTGAAACCCATGAAAACAAAAATCTGCCACAAATTGGAAATTTCGGAAGATCAATCTACGCTTTTCTTTAAAATTATAAGTGAAATTATCAGTATTTCAGTTCAATATCTGCACTTCTTACTTTCCTTCACTCAGTTTTAGTTTTTCTCTCACAAATCTTTGTTCCATCTTCTTCGTTGCATCTAATAATCTACCGACAAGGAGAAAAAGATATCTACACTAAATATGAGACTCAAGATTTAATTATATGTGCTTAAATATAATTATATTTAATTATATACGCTTGAGGATCAAATTGATAGAATTCGTAAATGTGGATGGTCAACTTTATTGAATTATTTAGAATTAGGATCAAATTGATAGAATATGCAAGTATTGAGGACTTAATGTGTTATATACCAATTAGAAAAATAGCCACATTATCACTTCCTTTAACCATTTAACGGCTGTGGCAAAAACAAAAACGATATAAAATGTGAGTGACCAAAATAGAAATGATCTAAAATGTTAGTGACTAAATTGAAAATTTTCATAATTGGGTGAC
This sequence comes from Gossypium hirsutum, assembly GCF_007990345.1. Lineage (NCBI taxonomy): Eukaryota > Viridiplantae > Streptophyta > Magnoliopsida > Malvales > Malvaceae > Gossypium > Gossypium hirsutum. The sequence goes on from NC_053441.1 coordinate 27,344,024, forward strand.
TAAAAAAGAAACATGCTAATAGTTTAGTGACTAGTTGTGTTGTTTACCCTAAAAAATAAAGAGATGAACAAGCGATTTTAAACAAACCAAATACACGAACATTACACTAAAATACACGAAAAACACGAGACGAAGTGAAAAAAAAATGAATACATGACACGAATACATAGTTGTAAAAAATAAAAGTTTTATTTTATTTGAAATATTAGGATAACACATATTTAGATATGATTACAAAAGACTTGGAAGTCTTTAAAACATTTACATGCAGTGTTCGTAGGCAAACACTGCACTTTATTTTGAAGATTACAGAACGATAAGTAGCAACTAGAATTCAACCTTAGTTTGAACCTATGTGGGAAATCACCCTCCACCGCTACCATACCCGGAGCCATAACCTGAACCACTTCCATAGCCGGATCCTTGGCCCGAACCACTGCCTCCACCTCCACCTCCTCCACTTCCACTGCCACCACCTCCGCCTCCTCCTTCACCGCTACCACTTCCACTTCCATATCCAGACCCACTTCCGTATCCGGATCCGGACCCATATCCCGACCCTCCTCCACTGCCACCACCTCCACCACCGCCACTGCCGCCACCACCTCCTCCACCGTTGCCACCACCAACGCCACTTCCGTATCCGGATCCAGACCCACTTCCGTAACCGGATCCAGACCCTACTCCACTGCCACCACCTCCGCCGCCGCCACCTCCGCTACCACCGCCACCTCCTCCACCACTTCCTATCCCACCACCAGACCCATACCCCGATCCGGATCCTGACCCATACCCAGACCCGTACCCTGATCCTTCACCCCCACCACCACCGCCTCCTTCACCCCCACCCCCACCTCCACCTCCACCTTGTCCAAGACCACCAGCTCCTGAGCCATATCCGGAACCACTCCCGGAACCATACCCTGAACCATATCCAGAACCTGTGGCACCACCCCCTCCGCCACCTCCACCTCCACCACTTCCTCCTCCTCCACCACCACTAAGTGACCTTGCAGCGAAAGCTAAATCCACAATGAGCAGAACCAAGAATGCAGCACCAATAACCCTAGAATTTCCCATATTCAAACCGCAATTAAAGCAAGCCTTGTTGATGGAAAGTGGGTTAAGGCCGAGCACCCTATTTATAGGTGTTACAAATCAAAACAAGAAACTTGAAATTAATATTTTAACCCACCCTTAGAAATTAATTATTCAAATATCTCCAAGTTAGCTTAAATTCTAGTAGTTTTGTCACAAAAAGAAGGTCGAGAAGAGGATTATAAGCGAAGGGAAAGTGTGTATGCTCTTGGGACTTGTTAGGGGTGTAGGTGATGATGGTGATGGCGGTGGACTTACGTAGTCTTCTCCATGCAATATTAGCATAAAAAAGTCTTATTCTATATCCCACGTTTGACTTGAAGATTTTCTTTGTTGAGAAGAATTCGTAACAACTGTGGGCAAAATATTAAAGTTTTATTAAAACTTATATGCATGTAGATATATTGTAGTCACCGGCATTTGGTTTTGACTTTCAGAACAATGTTTTAGTGGCAAATACAACCCATGTTCCATCATGGAGTGAGGGACCAAAGTTTCAAAAACCATACAATATACGAACCAGTACCGTTTGGTTGTTTTAGGATTAGAATTGCATGTTTTTGACATTCGGTTTCGAGTTTCAACAATCTTTGGTGGCAAATACGATTGTAGTTTTGGGTTGATGAGCTTGAAAATAAAAAATTGCATTATAAGTCAAAATAATTGTATTCATAGCTCGTTGGATTGGGTTCTGGGTTTTCTTCACCCTTGGATTCTGAATTGAAAGGTTAGAGTCTGTTGCTTCTTTACCAAACTGCTTCCAAAACTTAATTTCCTTTTCGAAATCAGATATTTGCATTCCTGTTTGAAAGACTTTTTCTCTTCAACAACACCTCCTAGCTTCTTGAGCACTAGTTCTGGTGGTGCTCCCGTCTCTTTTTTCTCCATCCGACTCCGGCTGCAACTCAGAGGCCGCGGTGTCTTCTCTTCATTTTCAGATGCTACACGAGATGGTATGGCTGGCTGGCTGGCTGAGAAGGGAAGGGCTCTAAACCAGCAGGTGAGTCAGAGTCGATCACCGTCGGCGCCGCTGCTGCAATAGCGGGATTCTTGGGCTGGAGTTTCTTCGGCCATGTTTCTTTTGTTTGTTGTATGAGAATGTGTCAGCAGAAGCAGAATTCCAAGTGAAAAGCAAAAAGAAAAGAGCAAAGAAAAAGGTTAATTGACGCTTCTTTCAAAATTCAAAAGGGAAAACAAATAAAACTACTTAGATTTAATTTCTTTTTTTATATATTTAGAGTTAGGATATAAATTGAATTTGAAAATTGTGAATTCTTGTGTAACAATAAAATATTTTTTATATTTTATTAATTATTTATAATCTATAATATATATAAATAGTTAGTTAGGGTTTTTCAGGAATTTTTATTTATTTAAATGCGTTTAAATATATAATGTTATTTTAAAATATTGATTTACATTCTTAAATTATAAGATGCTTAGATTAAAACATCAAAATCTTACCTCCTTGAAACCACTTCAAAAGTATATCGTAAAAATATTATTTCATGTTAATTTTTGCTTTATTTAATGCGGGTTCATCATAAGATGAGTTTGGTTAATCATTTATTATTCTTCAAAAATTTTAAATTGTTCAATAACTATAGGAACAACAATCTTGAAAGAAGTTCGCATTCTAACCTTTTTGCACTTTTAGTTTACGGGGTTTCTAAAGCTTTCACTAATTCCACAATTGTTAATAAACCTAGAATTTTCAAATTCAATACAGCTTTTTGCATTATGATGAAGAAAATAAAACCTATAACTTTAAGGGGGTGTTTGGTTTTCAAAATCTTACAATCTCGATGGTAATGTAAGACTCTAGAATGTGATTAATTACCATGTTTGGATTTCAAGCATTCCTCTGAGGCTATCGTCTCACATTCTCAACAATATCAATATTCGTAAATGTAAGAAGTAAATATCACATTTTCCTTAAGTAATCTTACTTTTCGAGCATAATATGAAATATTTTGGACACTTTTGGAATTTGCTTTTATTATTTTAATCAATCTAATCCTAGTTATGCAAATAAAATAGGCATAATAACAATATTTGCCCTTAACATTTACTACCTCTCACAGTGTTCTCCTTATCTTTTTCTTTTCACAATGTCAACCTTATCGTTTCGATTTTTGTCAAATAAGCTTGGTTTGGATGGAAACCGTTAGTCAACTAATGGTCAACTTTTTTGTTGACATGGAGTGACATCTCACTTTTACTTACTGATCTGGCGTGACATTATAAAAATATAAATCTTAAAAAGTTATTCTAAATTAAAAGTAAAATAAATGAAAATTTTAAATATGTGATATTTTTTAAAAAAATGTCACCCATTTAAATATTTAATTACTTGTTTTGTCCGTTTAACTTTTCGAGAGAATCCCTTGTTTTATCCCTTAAATCATCCAAAAATTATTAAAACTCAAACGAGATGAACAAAACTGAGATGAAAAACTGCATTAAAAACAAGTAACTTGATTTAACTAATAATCAAACAGAAACCACAAATCAAAGGGAAATCCAAATCTCATATCAAAACATTAAAAGTGAAATCTAATCAGCAAAGCTACAACTTTGAAACCCACAAAAAGAAAATTCAGCCACAAACTAGCAATTTGTAAAGTTCAATCTACACTTTCCTTGCAAATTATCAGAGAAATTATCAATATTTCACTTCAACACCTGCACTTCGTGCTTTCACGTCCTACTCAATTTCCGTTCTTCTCTTACAAATCTTTGTTCTATATTCTTCGTTACAAGGAGAAAAATATGTATGTACGATAATATGTAGCTTATCATAAAGTTTTAAAAGAGACCTAAGCGATTTCATTACTTGGATATTAGAAAATTAAAAATATTCAACAACGATAAAAGATTACTGTGATGGATAATGAGATAATATTTTGATATTTTAATTTAATTTTTTAGTACTTTATTTTTAAGTGTCAAGCATTTTAATAAATTCTTCAATTACATACAAATATGTTTCTCTAATTGATCTTGTGCCAAACGATTAATAATCCAAAATATAGTTTAAATTATTTCTGAACTAAAATTAAATAAATGTGTAAAATCAGGTGTAAGGCTGCTTTCTTACTCGAACTCTTTAAAATTTTAATTGTTTCTCAAAAGTAAGACTGTTGGAAAAATCGATTTAGAAAATAATTTTTCAGGCCTAGTGGAAGTTTAAATTTTTCTTTAAAATCGAGCTATTGTGATGTTTATATTAATAAACATTAGCCGAAATTATACGTGTACTTTGCACGAGGCAGTTTAGGTTGATCCTGACTTTATACTTAACGACTTTCTTTGTTACTCTCGAACCACGAAGTACTTTGAGCATGAGCTCAAAGTGTCACAAATTAATTGCATAGAATGGAAACTTTATTCTGTAAAGTAGATTTCCACTATTTTTTGAAAGAATAGTGACGTAGAATAATGAGTGTAAAAATTAACACATAGTTCCTATTTAATGAGAATTAGTACAAGAGTTATATTCAAATTAGGTCTAACTAAATAATAATTTTTTATTGAAAATACAACTTCTACCCTAAGTAGAAGTATAAGAATTGAAGAGACACCCTATAAGATACTAGGGTTTCCTGCCCGTTGTATGTAATGAGGCCTAATTAGACTTTTCATGTATTGGGTCAAATTATAAGTGTTATCTAGACTTTTATTCAGTCTATTATTTATTTTTTGTTTTCTAAAATATTATTTATTTAATCAACTAATTTAATTAATTAAAGTCACTAAATTAATTTCTTAATTAAATTATTTTTTTAATACAATTATAATTTCATTAAAGTCATTGAAACTTTAGTTTATTAGAATCTATGAGGAAAATATATTTAAGTTCCTTATTCAACAAATTTGTGATAATTAATTGATTTATTTCTTACTTTGAACTTCAATTAATAATTACAATTAATGAAATAATAATTTGAAGAACCTAAATTAATTTCTAAGTCATCTTTTGTACTTATTGAGAAAACGCATTCAATGCGGATAGTGTTATGTGCTATCTATTTCTTTTATTTCATCATTTTCATTTATTTCATATTATTGGTTCTACATGCAATTTGTTTCCAGTTATCTAAAGCTAGCAGAGGAACCGATTGGATATATATACGTAAGGGGCTCAAATAATTGGTAATTAACTTCCGGCTCTTCCCTTGTTAATTACAACATTATTTAGTCATGATTGATCTCTCCCTTATTATATACTTTTACGAAAGTTACTCAATAAGAGTCCGTCTAATGATATTGTCACAAGTGTGTTACCCTCGTAGAAATAAAGAATATCATTAAATCTATTTGGAATAAAATTGTTCTCTCAATATTATCCTATTTTATATAATAGTAGTTATTACATCTTTCTTAATGAAAAATAATTACTATTAAATAGTAATTAAATTATTTATACCACTAAGGCAAATGACCCGTGAGCACATTACTTTCCATCTATCATGTAATGTCGATAAAAAGTTATCATAACACCTTTTCAAGTAGAATGATACTACATCTTACTTTTCGAGGAGAATTAGAATTTTAGACAATTTTATAATATGCTTTTAATGTTTAATTAATATAATCTTAATTGTGTAAATAAAATATTAGTGTAATTTAAAATAAAAAGTTAGATCCTTTTTCTTGCAAAAGATAATTATTTTCCATGCACATATAAGTGTAATTCTATTCAGAATTTATTAGTATTTATCAGAGGATATTGCAAGTTTTAATATGGATATGCCCGTGTATTTGCGTGCATGTCAGTCAGCCAATTCTTTAAAAAAACAGTTGATGACCTATATAAATAAGTTGTCATAACTTGGTTCAATTGTTCGAGCAAAAAGGAAAGGTTCAAGGTTCATGATAAATTTCTCTATAACACAATTTTTTTTGGTGTATTATTTTAATTTTTACAGTTTTTTTTCATTTTAATGCTTAATATTTCTTTACTTTAACCTATACTTAAAAAAATGTATTTTTAAGTGACTAAAATAAAAACAACTTAGAACTTGGGTGATCAAAATAAACGCGACCTAGAAATTGGGTACCCAAAATGAAAGTGTAAACAATTGTGGCGTATATAATTAACCGCCATTAAAGATGTAATACATAGGTGACTAAAATGAAAGCACTTCAAAAATTAAGTGACAAAATTACAATAATTTTATTTTAAATGACCAAAATAAAAACGGCTTAAAAGTAGGACGACTCAGATAGTTTATCTTTATTATAATTAGGCTTAATGACAAATTTGGCCACTAACATTTACACGATTTGTCAAAATGGCCTTAATTGTATTTTTTAGTCTTTTTTCGCCATCAACATTTATTCTTTTTTTTTTCAAATTGCCTTTTTTTAATAGATTTGATAAAATTCTCATTAAAAAAATTAACCGGATAATGTGGAATTTCATATGTAGAATATTTTTAATGAGATGTAATTTATTACTTAGATAACCCAATAAAATAATAACATGTGAGAAATAATAAAATAAATAATTAATGAAGTTAAAAAAATAACTCTTTATTTAAAGAAAATAAACGTAATTATCTAAAAAAAGTTTCAAAATGAATGCACACATTCAATATTTTCGGTTTGATTTATTAAGTATATTTTTAAAACCTCTAGTAAACAAACGTATGCATTCATTTTGAAACTTTTTCTAGATAATTACTTTAATTTTCTTTAAATTAAGAGTTTTTTTTTAATTTCATGTATGTTTTATTTATTTTATTATTTTTCAAATGTAATTATCTTATTAGATTACCTCAGTAATAAATTACATCTTAGTAAAAATATTCTACATCATCCCCGTTAATTATTTTTTAACGATACTTGCATCAAATCTGTTAAATAAAAGCAATTTAAAAAATAAAACAAAAGTTGATGACCAAAAAAAGCTCAAAATTAGGGTCATTTTGACAAAAACATGTAAATGTTAGTGACCAAATTTACCATTAAGCCATATAATTAAGACAAGGAAACTAAATTTAGAAAAAACAAAACATAAAAAAGAGATGTAAAGATATTTAGCATCCAATATATTCAACCATTCCTTATGTTTCAGGCAATCATTTCATGTAGCGTCCTTTTGATGTTCCTTCTTGCTTGCCGTTCCTCCATTCATTGTTTTATAGCTTTCTTTCGAGCATTCTGCTTAGGACATGTTTGCCTTTGTTTCATCGGAAATAAGCGCATTCACAGAGAAAAAAGAACAACTATAATCTTACAAGAATAACAACTATAATCTTACAAGAATAAATATAGAACCCACTATATTATTAATATACATCCCATTCATTACAAAGTTTTCCTATTGAAGAAAACGGCATGTAGCAATTCCAAAAAAAAAAAAAAAAAGGCTTACATCAACTAATAAAAAATTAAGAATACTTACACCTACCGCTACAAGGATAGGTTGAGATAGCAGATACAAGAAAAGTTCAATACAGCTATGGTTTCCACAGCACGTTGTTCAACTCAAGTACCAAACTACTCAGAGGTTACTCATCCTATCCACATTACGAACAAGCAGGAGCTGGCCCCAGATCCATCGTTGCATCCATTTGTGGTGGAGTTACTCTTTTTCGAACAAGCATTTCCACAGTGGGGCATGTTCTCTTCAGCCCGCCCCTTGGCTTTGAGCGGAACTGCTCATCAGTCTCCAGGAAGTTGCCCTGCACAAGAAACAGTTCAAAAACCATAAAACTTTGTTTAACATGAAAAATAGCAACACAAGACGAAAACCTACAATAGAATTGAGCCATTGATAACAAATAACTTACAGGAGTATAAACGTGGCACCCTGATTTCTCATGGTTGTCTCTAACATGCTTGTATGAAAATCTCATACCACAACCAAAGAAACTACATGCAAAAGGCTTGAGTTCTTCATGCACAGCCTTGACATGCAGGCTAAGATTTGATTTCTGTAAAAGAATATTTCAACATGTCAGTGAAGAAGAAAAATGTAATTGATCAAAAAATGATTGTAGTATGAATACTCGATTAGTCCAAAAATTTCACATTCAACTTCTTATGTGTAAATTAATCCAAGGTTCACAACATCTTACATTTGAAAATGTATGAAGACAACCCTCAAAATTACACTTAATTCTCTCTGATTCAACCCCTCCTGGTTCATGTGATCGGAGGTGTCTCTTGATGTTCTTTTTCAGCTGCTTTGCTCCACATATTTGACAGTTAATATATGCATGGCTAGATAGCACATGAGCCTTAAGGCATTGCTCGTTAGTAAAATACTTCATGCAACCTGGTTCAGAACAGAAGGCTTCCACTGAATCCAGCTTAACTATAACAATTAAGGCATTCATCAGACAACATGTTGACTACTACAATTCAATCAAAGAGTGCATGCCTGTTTTCTTTTTCTTTTTCTTTTTTAAAAATAAGGAATATAAGATTAAAATGAATTAAGATATTATATTATGAATGCCACTCAGTTTTAGAAACATGAAATAAGACACTTTGCTACAAATTTGAAATCTGTAAACGAAAAGAAACTTGCCATGAGAATCCTCGTGCTTTTTAAGCTTTGACTTAAATTCGAACACCTTTCCACATCCTACTTCTTGGCAGACATATTGCTTCTGACTTCCAGCATCCAAGTCAGATGACTCTTCATCATGAAACTCTTTTAAATGCCTTTTCATATTGCCTTGAAATGCAAATTCTCTATTGCAATTCTCAATCAGACACTTAAAGAGTTTTCCTTGGTGCTGAAGAAGGTGGCGAGTCAAGTGGTCTTTCCTCCTGTAGCTAGCATGACAATCTTCAACCAAACAAACAAATGGCCTCTGTAACAAAAGAAAGATTATTAGAATTACTAGTACATAGCAACCAATATTGATGCATGCATGCACATTAACAAGTCTTCAAACCTCAAAAGTATACCACACCGCGTGATTGAGGCTCACTTGATGGAGCTTCTCAGGAGGTCTCCCAACCTGATACTGGTCCATTCAAGTTACAACAATTTAGCCTCTCGCATTTTGGAGTTCTTTTTGTGGGATCCAATGCTTCACGCTATAACATCCATTGGTTACATTATAAAATGAATTGGCTCCTGCAAAAAAAGTATGTCATAAATCATAAGTGGTAATCTATGTTACACAGGCTCTTCAATTTCACTATTGCAACCTTGTCTTGCATAGCATGAAGGTATGATCCTCCAAATATATAAATAAACTTAAAACAATTGAGCTTATCCATATCAAACATATACTCGTATCCTACACTCAAACAGGTAAGAGAGGTGGTAATAAGATACAAGACATCATGATACAGAGATAGGTTGTTTAGTCACTTATCATATGATTGTTTAAAATTGCTATAAAATTAAGGCAAATAAAACAAATACCAAAATCATGTTAAACCGTGAAGTTGGTTTATGAGTAAGCCAAATCTTCAAAAACTATCATTCTTCTATATATCTAAATATGGCAGATAGCAAAGAATCAACTAAGATTAAGTTAACAAAGTATTAGTTATTGGGCAATCAAAAGGATTATTAAAAAAAAAAAACTTTTTGACCGTGAAACTAATTACAAGTTAAAAAGTACCTCAAGCGAGTGGCTTTGCAAGTGTTGCTTCAAATAAGCAGGCTTCTTGAAAGAAGCACCGCACTCTTCACATGTATTTGACGATGAAGCTCCCTCTTCTTCCTTTCCCCCTTTGTTTACTTCGTCCTGAACCAAACCCACAGTTCAAAACAAAAATAAATCTTCAGAATTAAAGCCAATTTGAATTGAAAAGGGAAAAGAAAGAAGAAGCCATTGGCAGGTACCGTATGATGAGTGAGAATGTGGGAGTTGATGAGAGACTTCTTAGATCTGCAGATTCCACAAAATTCGCAGTAATAACGCCTTATGTCTTTGAAGATGGCTCCTCCTACTTTTTCTTCTTCCATTTTTAATGGATTTTCGCGGAGACTGGTTGTTAAGGACAGCAAACAGGCGCGCCGCTCTGGAAATCCTACGCTGGAGACACAAGATGTTCATATATAGCCTAATTACCCAAGTATTTGCCTTGGAAGGTAATGTTTTAATAGACAGGATTGGGCCTTGGCCCATCCAATTTTGTTGAAAATATTGAATTTCTAAATGCTTTTGTTTTAATAAAAAGTACTTAATATATAAAAATTTAACAATATTTGTAATTGTTCAATAAAATTGCATTAATACTAAATTTTGTACTACAATTTAAATGTAAAATATAAAATATAAAATGAAATGTTCATTTATAGTTATTTTTTATTAACATGATAGTCACGTGTACTAAATAAAATGGATTAATAAAATAAATGTAATAAAAAATAAAAAAAATAAGTAAATAATAGAATAAAATAATATGCTAATTAAGTTTCAAAAGTATGGATGATTTTTCGGAAAAAAGAAGTATAAATAGTTTTATAAATAGAAAACTCTTGAAAAATGAAAATAGATTGGTGAACTAAGATTAAAGCTATGTAATGTTTAAAAAAGTTAAAAAAAATTTCAAAATTCAAAATATTTAGTATAAACATTATTTATTAAAACAAAAAAAATAAGGAAAAAAATAGAAAAGTTTAAAAACACAAAAAAAATGTATAAAAGTAATTCATATTACAAATTTTATAAAATACTTAAGAATAAAAAAAATTTAATTCAAAATGTACACTAGATTGAGAATCATGTGGTATATATAAAGCATATTATAGTAGAAGTATTATGAATTTCTTCAATACTCTAGTCCATTTTTAAATTTGATAAATTGAAATTCTTTTTCACAACAATGTATGGTATCCCGAATGGTATGAGACGAAGACTATTATGGGAGAGATTAAGTTGTGCTGCTCATCAGTCAACGATAGTATGGATCATACTTGGAGATTTTAATGCTTTATTACACGAGAATGAGACACAGGGTGGTTCCGGAAGTTGAGCTGCAAGCTTTTAAGAATTTTGTGTTTAATAATAACCTGAAGGATCTTGGTTTCACAGGACCCAAATTTACAAGGAGTGGAGGGTCCCCTATGAACGTCTTGATAAAGTATAACGTAATTTGGCTTGGGAACTACTGGAGCCTATGTTGATAATGTATCATCTGCCAAGAATAAAGCCAAATCATAGACCTCTGTTACTGAAGACTCTAAATCATAGCAGAGACACTAAAGTTAAACCATTTCACTACTTCTCCGGATGGCTTTCACATATTGGTTTCAATGAGCAAGTTTAGGCAAATTGGGACAATCACAAAGCTTTGTCAAACACGATAAAGCACTTTGCAGCTGCTGTGACAGTGGAACTCACAAGTGTTTGGGAGCATTCGGTTCAAGAAACAGAAGTTGATAGCGAAACTTCAGAGTGTATAAGCAGCACTCAAGAGGCATCACTCTTGTAAGCTAGAAAAGGTGGATCGAGACTTGAATATTGAGTTGGAGACTGCTCTTGATCAAGAAGAGCTATTGTGGTGACAAAAATCTCGGATGGACTGGTATGGAAAAGATGACTGTAATACTAGATTCTTCCATAGTAAAGCTCTTTGTAGAAGACGGAAGGACCAAATTAGAGCTCTTTTCTTTGAAGATACATTATGGTGCTTCGAGGGAAATAAGTTGGAAGTTAAAGCAATTAGCTATTATTATGGAGTTTTCCCTTTAAATGTTGATATGACAATGGAAGAGATCAAAAAAGCTCTCTTTGACGTGTGACCTCTTAAAGCCTAGTGGAAAATGGATTACATGCTCAGTTCTATCAGAAATAATGAGATGTGGTTGGGCAATCAGTTTGCAGCTTGATACCGGGAGTTTTTAGTGGTGGTAAACTATGTCCTTTCTTTTACCGGACACTATTTGATCCTATTCCCAATAAGGCTAATGCAAAGTCTATTTTAAAATTTTGCCCCACCAATTTATGCACAGTACCATATAAAATCCTGACTAAGGAAATTGTGAATAGGTTAAAATCTATCTTACCTAGCATGTGGCGGAGTTAGAAAATTATTTTGAATGGGCCGGATAGAATTATTTTAGACGAACAAGGAAGAGAAATCCAAGATGCAGTAGCAACTTTAGTTTTCTCATTCTCTAAACACTTTATTGGAGATCCTTCTCATCTTAAAGATAGAAATTCAGAATTATTATCAAATTTAACATGTAAAAAATTAACCGATTTTAAATGGTATAAAGATGTCTTTATGACTAGAGTCATGCAAAGATCTGATAACCAACAACCATTTTGGAAAGAAAAATTTCTAGCAGGACTTCCCACATTATTAGGAGAAAAAGTTAGGAATCAAATAAGAGAAAATTACAAAGGCATTATTCCATATGAAAAGCTTACATATGGTGAACTAATTAGTTTCACCCAAAAAGAAGGACTAAAAATTTGTCAAGATTTAAAATTATAAAAACAACTCAAGAAAGAAAGATATCAATGTAGAAAGGAATTAGGATCATTCTGCCACCAATTTGACATCAGGAATGAGCCTTCTTCTTCTAAAACATGTTGCCCTGAAAAGCCAAAAAAATAGGAAAAAGAATATTTCAGAATATTATAAAAAACCTAAATATAAAAATACAGAAAAGGGATGAAACAACAAAAAACAGAAAACAAAATTGACAAAACAATAAAATGTTATAGATGTGGAAAACCAGGACATATCTCAAAATATTGTAAAATCAAAAGAAAAATCAATAACTTAAACTTAGAAGAAGAGATAGAACAAAAATTAAATGAAATCCTATTAGAAACAACTTCTTCTGAAAATGATATATCTACTGAAACAGATGAATTACAAATAGACGAATTACATACAACATCCCAGTCTTCTGGAGATGAGAATGAACATTCAATTAATATGCTAACTTGTAATAGCCCGATTTTAGGCCTAGTCGGAACAGTGGTTTCGGGACCACAAATTAGACGAGAAAAAAAATATAATGGCCTGAATTTTCAGAAGTGTCGGAACGGTGATTTGAGATCACTAAATTCGACAAATGGGTAGAAAATATTATTAATTTAGTAAGTATAAGTAAAATGTGAAGTTAGGAAAATTTTGAAATAGTGAATAGTGCACTAGAAATAAATATTAAAATAATTAGAATCGAAATGAGGTATCAAGACCTCGGGGATTTTAAACCGAGCCATAAATATTTTTATAAATATTTATGGAGTGTTAAAAAGTTAGTATTAAAGTTTCGTTAAGAAATTTTAAAGTTCCGATAATTAATTGAACAAAAAGGACTAAATTGTAACAAATGCAAAATTTTGGAAAATGATTAAATAGCTTAAATGATAAAAAGGAAGAGGGCTTAAAAGGGGCTGGACGGCAAAGGCATGAAATCAGCAAGAAAGTAAGAAGAATTAAGGGCAAAATTAGAATATTGCAAAATTTGCTTAATAAAGTTAGGACCAAAGTGAAATTATCTAGATTTCTCTTCATTTTTCTGAATTCTCATCAGCTAAAACACCATGGAAGGGCTTCTTCAAGCTGGTTCTTCATATTTTTATTACAAGTAAGTTCAATTCTTGACTATTTCTTGAAATTTTTGTATTTTTATGACTTTTACAACTAGGCCCACTTGTTAAATTCATTAGTTTTTGATTTTATGAAAGAAGTTGAAAGTTGATATGAATATGTGCTGGAATTTTATGATGATTTATAATGAAATTAGAGCTTTAAATTGTTCATATGCTGATTTTATAGAAAGAATTGAATAGAAAGTGAATGTTTGAGACCTAATAGTAAAAGAGGTTGAAGATAGAGTTATATGTGGAAATTCTGAATTTCAATAGTTGTGTAACAACTTATAATGTCTAGGTAAAGTATTAATTGAGAAAATTAGATTAATTGAGGTGTTAATTGAGAAAGGACCGAATTGTATAAATTGTAAAATTTGGGACAAAATGGAAATCAACATTTTGCACTAAAGCAGTTTTGGACAGCAGCAGTAGTGTAACTTTGAAAAATCACCAAAAATTTTAGAGATTGAATTAGAGGATGAATAAAATATGAAACTAAATCTTATTGAGTCTAGTTTCTTATAAAAGAACGGTGTGAGCAATGGAATTGTAAATCATGAGATATAATAGATTTTGTGAGACAAGGTCAGAATGAATTCGGGTTCCCCTATTCTGAATTTGGAAAATCATTACAAATTGTAAAAAAATGATTATGAGTTATAATTTATATGGTTAGAATCCTTAATGAGTCTATTTTTAGAATAAACAAACAAAAACATCATCCTAATTCTGTAAAATGAGATAATTAATTTTTAGTGAAGAGTGGTCGGAACTGTCAGACAGCGAAACAGGGGAAAATTTAAAGAATAAACTGTACTATTTGGCTGAACCAAAAATTCTGAAAATTTTATGGTATGAAGATATGTGAGTCTAGTTTCAGGGAAAATTAACAGATATTAATTTGGAGCTCTGTAGCTCTGGATAAAAATAATTTAGTGACTCTGACTCGGATAAATAGTTTTGAATATACATGTGAGTGAATAGTAAAATTATAGCTAATGTTGTTTAAGTGTGTTATACACATTAAGGATGTGGAATGGAGAGGAGGAGGAGGAAAATTGGGAAATATATGAATGATTTGTGTATAATTGGTCATATGCTTGATTTTAATTGATGAACGATGAAATAGAAATGATGCTTATATTTGTGCATTATTGGTCATGGTTTAAGCTCATGTGTGAAAACAAAGTTTCATAGTATGCGTGTATGGTATATTCGGTATATGATTGGCATGAAATAATATCATGAATGGTTTATTAATTAATACATGTTGGTAAGCCTGATACATGAATAATTGTTGTGCTCATCCATGCTTATAATGCTTATGCTATATGTGTATTTGACTGACATATTTGGTGTATATGCTTAGGCTTTGGCCAAGTAGTGGCTAGATTATGCTATGTTAAATTTATAAGTTATGCATTGAAATGGTTTATCATGTGGTTAGCCCCAAAAAGAGTTATGTTTAAATACACTAGCTTGCGACTATGGTTGAATGATATGCTTATATCTTATGTGATGTGCATAGAAAACAAGTGTGGAAAGATGATGAAATAATAAGTTCATATGGCTGAAATTTAATGATTAAGTGTTAATTTTATGAAATATATATTGTATGATGAAATGTATTTAGTGTTGAAATGAGAGTAAAATAAAAATGTGAAAATCGAATAAATGATCAAATTAAGCGGAACACCGGATTTGAGTACTTCTGATCAAGAGATAAAGTGATAAGTGGTAGCTTTAGCTACACTTATCTGATCAAGTGAAAAAGTGATAAGTGCTATACTTATCTGATCAAGTGAAAAAGTGATAAGTGTTATACTTATCTGATCAAGTGACAAAGTGATAAGTGGTAGCCTCAACTACACTTATCTGATCAAGTGAAAAAGTGATAAGTGGTAGCCTTAGCTACACTTATCTGATCAAGTGAAAAAGTGATAAGTGGTAGCCTAGCTACACTTATCTGATCAAGGACAAGTGATAAGTGATCATACGTACGACCATAGTTATACTATGGCAAAGTGAAAGTGAAGTACTCAATTTTCGGTAACCGTTCCCTAATTTGATTAAGGATGGTAAGTGACAAATGAACCCAAAAGAATTAAAATAAATGGATAAGTGGTAGTGTATTTATATCAGGACGATGTTGTTATTCAAGCTAAAGTGATATTTTCATTGCAAAATTGAGAATTTCATAAATGTGTTATAATCAATAAACATTGAGTTAAATGGTAAATACGTATTAGTGTTGAACTTGATGTCATTGAATTGTACGTGAATTAAATGGAAATTTCTAGTGATATGATTTAAATTGTGAGCATGAGAAATTGCGAATTGAATGAAATGGAAACGAAGCATTGAATTGCATGAGTATGTATCGGGTCTCGTAGGCCCAATTTTATTATGATTATAATGTTTTGAGGATATATTGTGAAGAGTTATAAAAGCATGTTAATAATTTTGAAAGTTTTAATTTAGATGAAATTTTATAACTCGGTTAAATACGTTCGCAAGTGTATGTGTTCTAGTAATGCCTCATACCCTATTCCAGTGTCGGATACGGGTAAGGGGTGTTACATAACTAAAGATCAAGAATTTATTATAGAAGTCATTGATAAAATTCAAGACCTAGAGCTTAAAAGAGAATACCTTTTGAAATTAAAATTCTCATTAAAAGATAAACCAGAAAAAGAAAAAGAAATCATTTCTAGTCAATCACAAATGTATAATATACAAGACATAATATTTAATAAATATGAAAAAATAAAACCAAGACAAATTATAAACTCTGAATTACAGTTGGAAATAAAACAGATTAAATCAGAACTTTCTCAGCTTAAAATAGAACAACAAGAAATGAAAGAACAAATTAGGTCCTTAAAACACAAAACCTCAGAAAAAAGTTCATCAGAAACTGAACCTGAACCTGAAGAAAATACACAAGAATATATGATGGTTCTAACCGAAGTATCTATTCAAAGATATTTAATAAAAATAAATATTGTCATAAATAATGAATTTCAATTAGAAACAATAGCCTTTTTTGATACAAGAGCAGACCAAAACTGCATTAGAGAAGGAATAATTCCAACAAAATATTATAATAAAACATTAGAATCTCTTAAGGCTGCAAATGGTAAAAAATTAAAAATTACTTACAAAATTCTCAATGCAGAAATATCCAACAAAGGTATAAAATATCAAACATGTTTTTTAATGGTAAAAGATATTACCCAAGATGTCATATTAGGAACCCCATTCATATCCTTACTCAAACCTTATAAAGTAACAAATAATTATATCTCCACTAAAGTTTTAAACACTAAGGTAGAATTTCCTTTTGTAGAAAAACCGAAAATAAGAAATCTCAACCTGTTAAAATCTTTATCCATTCATAATGGACAAATTAATAATTTAATTAATTACAAACAGAAGCAAATCTCTTTCCTAAAAGAAGAAATATGTTTTAAAAAATTAACTGAACAATTAAGAAAAAGAGAAATACAAAAAAGAATAGATCAAATCAAAAAAGAAATAGAATCAACGATTTGCTCTGACATTCCTAATGCCTTTTGGAATAGAAAGAAACATGAAGTAACATTACCATACGAAAACGATTTTGATGAAAGACAAATACCCACAAAAGCAAGACCTATACAAATGAACAAAGAAATGGAAGAATTTTGTAGAAAAGAAATATAAGACCTTCTTAATAAAAAATTAATTAGAAATAGCAGTTCCCCTTGGAGTTGTTCAGCATTCTATGTAATAAAAAATGCAGAACTTGAAAGAGGAATTCCAAGATTAGTAATTAATTACAAACCTCTCAATCAAGCCTTAAAATGGATTAGATACCCAATACCAAATAAGAAAGATTTGCTACAAAAACTTTATAATGCAAATATTTTCTCAAAATTTAATATGAAATCTGGATTTTGGCAAATCCAAATAAAAGAAGAAGAAAGATATAAAACAACATTTACTGTACCATTTGGACAATACGAATGGAATGTAATGCCTTTTGGGTTAAAAAATGCTCCATCTAATTTCCAAAGAATAATGAATGATATTTTTTACCAATATTCTCAATTCACAATAGTATACATCGATGATGTATTAGTATTTTCAGAAAATTTAGAAAAACACTTTAAACATATATCGATCTTTATAAAAGTCATAAGAAATAATGGTTTAGTAGTTTCTAAATCCAAAATAAGTTTGTTCCAAACCAAAGTAAGGTTTTTAGGTCATTATATTACCCAAGGAACCATTACCCCAATAGAACGATCTATAGAATTTGCTAGCAAATTCCCAGACCAAATTCTTGATAAAGTCCAATTACAAAGGTTCTTAGGAAGCCTCAATTATGTTATAGACTTTTATCCAGGTCTTAGCAAATTATGTAAACCATTATATGATAGACTCAAAAAGAATCCACAACCTTGGACAAAAAACCATACCAATATTATCACCCAAATCAAAAAACAAATCACTAAGCTTCATTGTTTATATTTAGCTGATCCAAATGCCCCCAAGATAGTTGAAACAGATGCTTCTGAAATAGGGTATGGTGGGATCCTAAAACAAGTTAAAGGAAGAAAAGAGCAAGTAGTCCAGTTTACTTCCAAACACTGGAATCCAACTCAGCAAAATTATAATACTATTAAAAAAGAAATTTTATCAATTATTTTATGCATTACAAAATTCCAAAGTGATTTATTAAATCAAAAATTCCTTTTGCGATTCGATTGCAAATCAGCAAAAGAAGTTTTACAAAAAGATGTTCAAAACATTGCCTCAAAACAGATTTTTGCAAGATGGCAGGCAATTTTGAGCATATTTGATTTTGATATTGAATATATCAAAGGAGAAACTAATTCTTTGCCTGATTTCCTCACCAAAGAGTTTCTTCAAAAATGCCCCCAAACTCCGAGACAAAGGAAAAGGGAAAATAGAAGAATCATCCAAAACCCAAATCACATCAAAACCAATTAAGACATGGTATGAAATTTGCCATGAAGAAGATGAGAAATCATCATCATCATCAAAATCCTCAAAAAATACAATAATTCAAGATGCACAAGATCCAAATGAGATTGGTTCTCAAATCAAAAAATGGATTGAGTCCCTATCCCAATCTCCAGAAGTAGCATTGGCCTTTTCTCAAATGAAAGAGGAAACTCCTCTCAAACAAATTGCTGCCGAAGCAGCAAAGGTTTCAAAAAATAAAGAGATTGTTTTACACAAACCAAAATCTCTTAAAAATGTTTTAAAAGAGACTTCTCTCCAAGATGTTTTTCCAAAAGAGATAGCGGTGTCTTTACAAACTGCTACATAAAAATCTTCACAATATTTTCCAAACAAATATTTTGAAAAAATTCTTGTTATGGAGGAAGAATTTTCAGAAAAACCTCTACATATACTGGCAAAAGAACTTTTCAATGGATGGCATTTCAAACCATTGGATTCTCAAAAACCCCAACGGTATTATGAAAATATACTGGTCCAAACTGGATCTGTATTGTTCAAACATTACACAGATCCAAAAGATCCAAATTTTATTACCCATTCAACAGCCCAAATATTAAAAATTCTTCGACCAAGAGATTGGAGTGAAAACCCAAATTCTCCAAAGAAATTCCCAGCCAAATTTACCACCAAAATAGACCATTACCCATATTTTACATATTGGGATTACCAAATGGCATGGTACAATGCCTTTTTAATGAACAACCAACATATGAGACATTCGTGGCTCATATATTTCAAATATGGCACCCAATTCAAATTCCCAAACTGGTTCCAAGAATGGTGGAATTGGTATGGACCATCATCCTTTGAGATACTACCAGAAAAAATTCAAAACTTATGGCCCAAATTCTTTGACAATTTTCATCCTAAACCAGATCAAAAACACATTTACAAGACAATCCGTTTTTTCTCAAAACTATGCATTTCTTGGATTGTCTCATGGAATTATTCTTATGAGCAAGACCAACACACTGGAATTCTATTATTAGTTCGCAATTACAGGACTAAATGGTGGGACAAATTTAATGATGAAAAATATGATTCAAAATATTTGGATAATTTTTTCAACAAGAATCCAAGATTATGTAAGTCCGCAGGCCCGGATCAAACCACAGCAAAATTTATAATTTTATTATTTTAATAGTCTATATATTTATAATTTTTAAAGGACTAAATCATTTTTTTATCTTTTGAGGGGCAATGTGCAATTTTACCATTACTAATTTAAAATTTTATAAATTATAAACGGCCTAAATAAAAAAATTTCCAATTTAGGGAGAGCTAGAGCCCTTGCCAACCCCCTAGCTCCGCCACTGATTGTAGCTCCTAACCTAGTCAATTTTGTAGTCGGATGAAGCCTATGTGATAATATAATTATTACATAGGAAATGAGCTTTATATGGTAGGAAATGTTGGATGAAAATCAAAGTTGACTTGGAAAATGTTTATGATTGAGTGTGTTAGGACTTTATGAGTTATGCATTTAAAGATGTAGGGTTGCCCTTGTAACAACTCATTTTTTAATAGTGTTGAAAATAGTGGTTTTGGGACCACAATTTCGACGAAAGAGTCCGTAGATATATTTAATTAATATTTATGAGTTCAATATAGTATAATAGTGAATCAAGATTTAATAGATTTTATTAACTAGTTAGTTAGTCAAGGTACAAGTGGTGTGTATCGAAAGTCAAGTGGTTTTGAAAAATGAGATATCGGGACATCGTTTCTGAAAACCGAGGCCCTGAATTTTTTTATTAAATATTTAATGAGCTATTATATAGGTGGATTGAAGTTTGGTCCAAAAATTTTGATGATTTAATAGTTAATTAAGGAAAAAGGACTAATTGTAAAAATTATAAAAGTTAATCGATATTGATTTTTATTTGTTAAAAAGCTAAATTAATTAATGTTAAGGGTTTTATGTAGCAAATTACCCTTTTATTTGATAGTGGTCGGTTGTTATATGTTTTAGTTGAATTTTATAATTTAAATTTTATTTAAATTTTAATGTTAAAGTTAATAAAAATATTGGTTAATACATAAAAATGAAGTCATCATCTTCATTTTGAGTCTTCTCACCGAAACAAAAACACAAAACCACCATTTTTGAAGTTTAAAGATCTGTCCAAGCTTGTGTCTTTGCATGTAAGTCCTCTATATGTCTGTTTTTCATAATTTTTATGCTTTTGAGATTGTTATAGTTTAATCTAATTAACCTATACTTTTGTTTTCAAAACTGTTAAAGTTTTAAAACGTTTTCATCAATGAAAATTGAAGATTTTGATGTTTAAGGGTATGTTTGTGAGCTTAGTTGGGAATGGAGGTTAAATTGTTAAGTAAATTTTGTTAGTTTTGTGTATAAAGATCAAATTGTAATAATGTAAAATTGTTCATGAAATTTATGTTTTTAGAAGGCTGTGCAATGATGAAATTTTAATTGGATTAAAAATCAAATCTTGAATTTGAAAGATATAATAGTTTTGGTTTTAGGGATTAAATTAAATAAAATGCAAAACTTTAAGGAAATTTGCAAAATAAATAAAATATATTATATTCATGAATTTGGATGTTTAAAGTGATAAAAGCTGATAATATGAAATGAATTATTATATAGGTCAAGGAGTGAATCGTACGGAGGAAAATTGGAAAAAGGAAAAATTGCAGAATAGTCCTTACAAATCAACTTGTTATCTGAATACGTTAGGTAAGTTCATAATGTATTGAAATGTATATATATTGTTGTTGTTGAATTTCGAATATATATGTTCTTAATATTGTGAATTGGAATTAAAATGTTATAAACTAATGTTAAGGTGAGTAAGGATTTAATTGAGAAATGTTAAATACTAGTGAAACATGATTCATATGGATTCGGAATGAATGTGACTTGTTTATAGCATGTGTACTGAGAACATGGAAGTGTCCCTAATTATAATATTACGAATCCTATTTAAATGCCCATTTAAACGTAGTAAACAATTAGGATACGATTGATGATGGTCACTAAACTAACTATAATTACGACAAAGGCAAGCACACCTATCGGACAATAGTATAACTATGGTGAGTAGGAAATATTGTATCCACAATGACTAAAAGTACTAGTAATTACCGTTTTTCTATTATTTAGCCAATAAATTGGAATGATTGTTTTTAATCTAAATTTACTAATCTAATTTAACTAAGAACGCAATAGAGAATGAAATAGGAAAATAATCGAAGATAACCAATGAGAAAGACAATACCCAAGAAAGAATCCACCTAGACTTCACCTATTATTCTGAATCTGAATTAAACGATTTATTCACTTGTGTCTTGATCCGTAAAAGTCCTTAAATTATGCTAATATCTCTTTCAAGAGTAAGAACAACTGACTCTAGGTTGATTAATTGAAATCTCTTTCTAATTAAAACCCCTATTGTCGCACTAACTTGATCAATGGATTCCCCTATTAGATTTGACTCTAATCCAGTAGATTTATGTTGTCCTATTTCTAGGGTTGCATGCAACTCCACTCAATTATGCAAGATCTACTCTTAAACAGGGACTTTTGCTCTACTAAAATAAGCACATTAAACATGAATTAATATTCTAGAAATATTAAAACAAGAAATAAGCATACATAATTGAGAACAAGAATCAAGTATTTATCATGTAAATCAGAAATCAAATAATAAGATTCATCATAGGTTTCATCTTCCCTAGGTATCTAGGGAATTTAATTCATAATCGTGAATAGAAACATCTTAAAGTTAGGATAACCACAAGACATAAAGAAACTCAATAAAACTTTGAAAGGAATTAAATGAATATTTTCGATCTTGAGGGAGATC
Source organism: Gossypium hirsutum (assembly GCF_007990345.1). Classification (NCBI taxonomy): domain Eukaryota; kingdom Viridiplantae; phylum Streptophyta; class Magnoliopsida; order Malvales; family Malvaceae; genus Gossypium; species Gossypium hirsutum. The sequence continues at coordinate 27,366,528 of NC_053441.1, forward strand.
CGCTTCTGAGTTGATTCCAATGGCGTTCTTTGAGTATTTTCTTCGATCTTCTCTCAGTGCCCTCTTAGGTCTTTTTCTAATTGGCATTTATAGACTTTAGAATGCTTAGAAAGCCTAAAATTTGGGTTTTTATGTGTATCTGAGAAGTAGGGTGCGATATCGACACGGGTTGGTACATGGCATATGGCCAACCCGTGTGTCTCACATGGGCGTGCGGTCAGCCCGTGTGGAAATGCTCAGGTTGTGTGGATCTTAGAAACAGCTCTATTCGTCCGATTTTGGCTCTTTTTTTGCTCCTTTCACTCCCAAATGCTCTCATAAGTATAGAAACATGAATTTAAAGGATTAGGAGCATCAAATTCACTAATTTACATAATTAATCATCCAAAAACGCATTAAGAATGAGATTAAAATATGTTACTTTTATAGCTTATTAATTCACATACCAATAGGGGTATCTCGCGCATTGTACGGGTTTGATATGAGATGAGATGATGACAAATGATATGTTTATATGTTTACTGAATGTGTCAATATCCAACATTTTTTGCACATTGCCGAGTTGTATTTACAGTGATTCAAGCGTGTTAATAGGGAGGATGTGTAGCTTTCGGGCTTGACACTTAATGCCCAGGTCTGTTTCTGGAAAGATGTTAGCCTTCGAGCTTGGCACTCAGTGCCCAGACGTGTTCTTTATTGGTTTAGATCATTTGAGCATTCTGGCGTGTTTTGGGTGGATAATCGAGTATCCAAATTATTTTGATTTCATGAATTGCTTGGAAATGATATATTTGCATGGCTATTGAAATATTATCTGATAAAATTGAATGAATGATAAGTGTGTGTGTGTGTTTAAAAGTTGTTTGGAAACGATATCAAAATTATTTGAAAATTTATAGTTTACATGTATGATACACTCGCTTTGTATTTGTGACATGTGGTGATAGTGTTATATGTTTAAAAGAAAAAGATATTTGATTATGTATGTAATGAGTTGAAAAGAATGTGTTCAAGAATGGATTTGATTAATTGATTAACTTGATTCATAGGTTATACAGTTTGATTGAATGATACTGTTATATATCGTATTGAATGGATTTGGGAAGATTATCTGATTTGATTCGTGATACACTCACCTTATTATTGTAAAATGTTTTGACAGGAAAGTGACTTAAACTAGTTAATTCTATTTACTTAAATGTGAATCTAAGGTAAGACTATTGTTTATGTACCTATGAACTTGCTAAGCATATAAATGCTTACCCCATTTTATTTTCCTGCCTTTTGTAGTTGCATCTTTGCGAAACTTTATCGGATCACTTTTAGAGCTCACACTATCCGGCGTCACTGCTGATAATCTTTGGTTCATCTTGATTTAGTTATAAATGGCTTGTAATAGATGCAATATATGTGAGTGTGTGTGTGTGCGCGTGCTCTTGGTGTTCAAATTTTATGAACTTTCCCATTTTGGTATGTTTATTTAGGTATTGTATTAAAGGAAGTTTATAAGATTATTTTGGTAAGTTAAACTATACTTATGCTCGTGAATATGTGTATGACTAGCTCGATTGTGTGCTAAGTGATTTAGAATATGGAAGTTGGATAAATGCATAAATTATAAGTGAATGGATTGAAATAGTTTAGATGATTGTCGTGTCAGTTGTGGCATATTGGTTAAACATTTAGGAATGCTTCAAAAGTTATATTTTGGGCATGAAATGTGCATATTTGAGCAAGTGTTGATGTTAGTAAAGGAATGCATTATAGGTCTTTATGTAAGGTTGAACCAAATTGTACATTAGGTGCCTTTTCCTGCACACACGATTTGCCACATTGCTGTATGTCTCACACGATTAGTTGACACGACCGTGTGCCACTGGTAATTTAGATGCACAAATGTTGACACAGTCTTAGTCTCTCACACGGCCCAGCCACATAACCGTGTGAATGTTGGCAAAATTTTACAATTAGGTTCACACGACCACAATTTGTTACACAGCTTGGCAACACGGCTGTGTGACCCTTTTATACATGGCATTAGTCTTACACATGGTTGGACTACACGGCTATGTGTTTCAACCCCACACGACTCAGCCTATCACATGATCGTGTAACCCATGTTTTATGTTTTTACCCTATTTTTATGTTAAGTTTCAAATTAGTCTCTACTTAGTTGTTTTTAGAGCTTTCGTAAGCTCGATTTAAGCCCGTTCTTGCATGAATAACATTTTTAATTCAATGATTGATAATTATTGATTGATTTAAAGAACTTTTGAATTGAAATATCATGTTCATGTTCTATTATTTATTGTAGCATCCCGTAATCTGATTTCGATGATAGAGATGGGTGAGGAGTGTTACAACCCTCAAGATTCATGATGTTAATTATGAACTACATATCATCGTCTTTCATGAAAAACTTGTGGAATGGACAACTTATGGATAATTTTTTTTCGACCGAGGCTGTTCTACAGAGAGATCCTTCATCTCCTTATTTATTTGTCATTGGCATTGAATAGCTTGGAAATTTGATTGTCAATATAATTCGAAGAAAGAAGTGGAGACCTATTAAGCTTGTGAAAGAGGGATCAAATATCTCATATTTTTTTCTTTATAGATGATTTAGTCATTTCCATTAAAACGTATCCTGACCAAGCTGAGGTAATTGATTGTGTTTCGGCATACGTACACCGAACAGAGAAAATTGTAAACAAATAAGATAAAATGCAGTATTCTGCAAATGTCACATGTCTAACAGTAAGATTTATGTGTTTCAATAGAACACTAAGTATTCCAAAGATTTAACCCAAAAGAGATTGGGTGATATGATGAATTAACAAAAATAAAGCATGCAACTAAAACGTCTAGCTAGCTAATATCTAAAAAGCATAGTATTGCAAACCATGAAATTGTCGAATTAAATTAATGTATTAAATAAATGACTGAAATTTAAATGTACCAAAATTATAATTGAAATAATCAGAGAATAATGTAATATTTGATTAATGCATGTGTTAATAACCAATTATCAGATTAGGGAGTTAAATTGATAAATTTTCTAATCAGTTTAATTTTACCTTTCGATCACTAATTAATCTCTCGATATCACTTAGATTAAATAGGAACAATTGAATATATACTCAGTAAGGTCTCCTTTCAGCCTCACTTATCTAATTACTCACCTAGAGTCGTAAATTCTAAGTTTTTATGTTTATTCAATTTAGTCCAAATCTTTTCAATTTAGTCACTAAACCTTAGATTAATTAATTAACATTTTAATTAAAAACTATAATAGAAAATTAGTTCATATCCATATTCAACAAATAAAACCCATTCAATTTCATATTAATTTAAATATTTATATCACATAAAAATAATAGAGTTTAGAAATGTTTAAAAATCTCGATGAAGTCCTCGATTTGATCGTTGAAATGAAGTGTAAACATGAAATCCACAGCCCCAATTATTTAATTTCAAGTTTGGATTGAGAAATAAATCAAAAATATATTGAACTTTGGTGCAAAACTCAAAGGATATAAAAGGTCATTGTACCTTTAAATGCTAAAAGAAAAGTGTAGAAAATTATATATAAAATAAGTAGTAAATAAACCCTACGAATTACTCTAATGAAAAAGCTTTCTTTAAAACATTTCTTAAAGAAGCTTAAATAGTCTAACATATGTTGACCTAAATGGACGAAAATGCCCTTACTTAACATCTAACATAAGTTTGAATTGATTGAGAATTGCCCCTGCAGACTTTGTCTTATCATGTTTCGATGTCGCAACATCCTCAACAATCTACTCCTAGGGATGATTGTCATCTTTAATGTTGTGACCATGATCTCCAATATCGCGACTTACAACTTTGGATGACTTGGACTCCTCAAATCCGGTGATTGCTCATAATGTTATGACCTTAAAGTCTCAATATCGAAATCCTAAAGGTTGATGTCTCGACATCACTCCCTTGATGTCGTAACTTCATCAACAGTCATCAACAGCTTACCTGTAATGTGATTTTGTTGAAGTTTAAGTCCTCGTGGTGATGGAAGGCTTCAGTGTCACGACACCAAGGATCTGGTGTCACGACCTTGACCACAAGGGAAACATTTCTTCAAGTTTTGGCCTTCATCACTTCCTGTATCAACTCAAGTTAACAATTAAATTTCTGAAGGCATGATTTTGCCATTTTGGTCTTAAAAAGTACTCAAAATGCATAAAAACTAAATTCTAAAAATCTAATAGTTACTAAAAAGTGATAAATAAAGCTATAAAATACTTAAATTCAAACTCATTAAGTGTAAAAATGACTTAATTTGACGTATCAATTTACGGCATATAAATGATCAAGACAATTTTTACCAGTTTTGCTTATTCTTTAAACACAAGGTGAATGCTCAAAAAGACTAAGATTTTTTTCCACTAATATGAGTAAATAAGATATAAGTACTAGGTTTTCAACAAATGGATGACTTGGGAACCTATTTGGGTATATCATTGCTACATAAAAAAGTTACTAGAAACACCTACCAATTTATTACTGATAAAGTGTGACGGTAACTTAAAAGGTATAATGCAATACTGTTATTTATAGCTGGAAGAGTTACATTAGCGAGATCAATTTTGTTATCATCCTAAACTGTTTCATGTAAACTTCTTTGTTATCTATTAGAATCTGTCTTGAGATTGAATAATTAGCACGTGAATTTATTTGGGGAGCCACAAATAGGGGAAGAAATATAGCATCGATTAGTTGGAAAAGATGGTGTCATCCTAACAAACATGAAGGACTTGGTATTCAATGACTATTGATCTAGAATAAGTTGTTTTTATACAAATTGGGATTCAGCATTGTTACTCAGTCTCAAGCATACAAGGTGCAAGTATTGAAGGCCAAATATAATGTTAGTGATGGATGCCTAGTGAGTATTCAAATAGCACAATGCTCTTATTTATGACACATCCTATCAAAGTTATGGGGTGATTTTCAAGAATGTTTGAACTAGTTTTTGGGTGATGGCAAGTCTGCTTGTTTTTGGGATGACGAATGGATCCCGAATTTATGTCCATTGAAAGGACATCTCGTTTGAATACAATGGTTTAGATGATATAAAGGTAGCTAATATGGTAGATGAGAGCAATGAATGGAATTGGAATTTTTTTTGCTTCTAGATTTGGCCAAGGGATTCTTGACAAAATAGTAGTTATGCCTACTCCAAATGAAGAAATAGGGTTTGATGTATGTATGTGGAAGTTGATAACTTCGGGCAAGTTCTCTGTGGCAAATGCTTATAAATCGATGGCAAGTTGTAACTAGGAGCACAACATGTAAAGCACATTTTATGAGAACGTATTGACTAATCATGTGAAGCACCTTTTATGGAGAGTTAATGTGCGAGAATGTATTGACTAATCGTGTGAGATGCAACAAGGGCATAATCAATGATACATCATCTATTTTTTGTGGCTACTTTGAAGAAACAATTCTACGTGTATTACAAGATTGTTCTTTTCCAAGACTATATAGTGAATATTGATCCTATTAGATGTTACACCCCCTTTTAGGAAGCTAGTTCGGTCTGAAAAACTATGCTAACGAAGACCGCCTAAGTCGCGAGACTTAGATAGGGTAAGGATGGTAACTTCATGGCAAAGTATCTTGTAGAACTTCATCAATACTACAAAATTCCACTTTGCGGAATGACGAGTTCTTAGTTGTGGCAAGAACCATAATAGACAGACTTTTCTGCTAATAAGACCACCACTGGTGTTTTTGTGTCTCTACTAATCTAAGTGTAGCAGTTAGTAGGACACGTTTAAGTTATTTAGCATCCTAATGAAGGTAACTGTAACACCCTAATCCCGAATACAATGTACTCGAATACTAAGGCGTTACATCAGGTCACCGGAGCAACCCAACAAAATTTTCAAATAATTTAGAACATTGAAATACATTTTATATAAGAGAAAATACCATACATAATTATATTAAAAATAGTAATAAAAGTAGTTATACAAAATATGTGGAGCTCTAATATCACCGTATATCAAAATAGTCAAAATAACAAAAATGATAAATGAGTTACAAACGTCTAGAATTCTCTCGTCGATGATGTTCCTTGGACACGAAAAAAAGTCTACAAATCTGAACATGAAGATAATTCGAAAGCTGAGCTTTACAGGCTTAGTGGTACACAACAAATCTACCATACTTCAAGCAATTCATAAATATAAGCATGCAAATCAAATGTATACATAGAAGCATGCCATGAGTACCGAATAATTAAATCATGAGTCATTAAATCTACATAACTGAATCACTTGCACATTAAACATATAATCATGGCTGCTAGTCAAAAAATCTCGGGTGTCAGTAGGGTTATCCCAAGCCCCACTTATCGCCGCTAGTTAGGTTAGAGCCCGAAGGCTGAGCGCAAACAAAGCATCAAACATATAATCACAAAAATGCAACCATGACATTCAAGTCTCATAGTCGTTTCAACTTGCTTATCATTCCAACTAAAATATTAACTAATGAGATGTGACAGTCTGCTACCTTGACATTTTGACCTTTTCTCATTCAAAAATTAATAACTCTTAATTTATAACTCTAAATTGAGCACCATTTATTTTAAACAAAACTAGACTTCTGTACGGTTATATAGATATAAGGCTCACTTCCTATTTTATCTTATGAATTTTTTTGTGATTTTTCAAATCCACTACTAAATTTGTTTTATAAGAATCCTACTGCCAGATTTTTATGATCTTTCAACACTAAAAAATTCATATCTTTTAAAATAAAAATCAAAATTGATCTCCATTTATTCTAAACGAAACTAGACTGACTCAAGGTTACAACAATGTATAGATCACTTCTTAATTATTTTTACATAATTTATGGCAAATTTTCAAACTTACTGTTCATGTCATAATTTATTTCTGGCGGATTTCACAACTAAGTTTTTAGCTTCATTTTAAATAATCCAAACATAATTTCCACCCAAAGACATATAATATGCATGCATTATCACACAAGTATCATATTTATGACTTATCAAGAAGCATAGGAGAGTTAGAGGGTACCACCTTGATGGAAATACACCAACAAAGTTTCTTGCCTAGCTCTCCACTAGTTTGCCTTTACCCTTAGCTTTAGAAGATTCACCACCTTCTTTAACTAATAACCATGTAACACATAAGATTTCCCATAAAAAAATAAGAGTGGATAGGATGCAAAAATACATACTTTAAATAAATAAATAAAATATGATAAGATGGGCAGAGACTTTCTCAAACTCAAACCCTCCCAAAACACTCAATAACCTCCACCTTCATCCTTGAAAAACATAGATTTTTTTTCATGGAACTTTTTAAAAAAAAGCTACATCAAGACCCTTACCTTTCTGAGGCTGTTACAATAACGTGTCAATAATTAGAACACCTTGGAAGCCTCGTAGGATGTGATTATTAGTGGAAGCATATGAGAATAATTACTGATTAGAGCTAATCCTGAGTGGAATTTGGGTGTGAGTTATCGATAAATAAGATAGCCTAGAAGCGGAGAGAAGATTTTCGTTTCATCTTCTCTCCTAGTCTTTGTTATCATCAAAGAAAACTAGGATAGTTCTTCATCGTTAACGAAAGTGCTTCCTATTAAGCTGAAGAAAGCTTTTGTCCTAAGTTGTTTGCTAGTAAACTCTTAAACCAAATAGAAAGAAGTTGTTTTAAGATTGGTTCAGTAGGATTTTCATTTGGATACTAGATAGGGAGGAAACTTCTATCAAGAAACTATTTGCATGTCTACAGATTCTTGTTATTTCGTAAATTTTTGGTTATTTTTTATTATTAATGGAGTCATTTTATTTTCTTTTAGCCAAAGAAACGGGAGGAGGTCCCTATACCAAAGGGAAGGAACTCGTATAGTAGATAAAGCTTCGAGTAAAGAATTTTGGTGAGTTCTTTTATACCTTGTAACACCCTTAACCCGCGTCTGTCGCCGGATTAGGGCTACGAGGCATTACCGACCAAAATACAAATCAGAATAGACATTCATTTCAATTCAAGTACCAAATAATATAATCATTTCAATTCTATTCATCTAGTATAATTATACACCAATCTAGCATGCTTTGATTCTGTAATTCATACTCTTCCCAAAAATACTATTTATAATTATGCACTCTTCACATTTTACTAAGTCAAGCCATACCACATGTTTTATTAAACATTAATATATATATACGGCATTAACCACATCTCATTATGGTCAAGTATAAAATTTGGTTTTGTCAAATTATGCACACTTAACCAAAATAATAACTACCACTTTCACAATCTCATATCAAAGTTAATTGTACCATTTATAACCGTACCTAAATGACCATCAAATCAATTACAAAACATGTTCATATTTTACCTTCACAAGCTATCCTTTAACAATCAATATGCAAGCTATCACTCATATATATAACTTAACTTAGGTGAGCATAAATATTATATCAAAAACACATTATTTACTACTTTCAAACCTTTACACAAGACAAATCATACATCCAAAATAAGTCAATAATAAGCCTAAACCGAAATATATCTATAAACTATATTTACTTCACGTAAGCCGAATTATATAATCAATCACCACACAATGCTACAAATCATACTTCTAAAATGAGCTACTTGCATGACCGATTATACATCATCATTAACACTTCTCATTGTCGAATTATATAACCAACATCATAAACATATTTAACAAGAAACATACCTCCAAATTAAGCTTATAACATGACCTAAAATATATACCAACATTAGTATCATGATCAAGCCATTTTCACATGGCTATATATATATATACAAACTTCAAAACCAAACAAAACAAATACTAGTCTATACATGTCATATGTTCAAAGTTTCAATGCTTTTAAAATACCAAAATAGAGATCGATAGTGTGACGAATTTCCTTGACGATCCCTAAGCTCGTAACTAGCTTTCAGAATCCATAAAAAAATGAATGAACAAACACACCGTAAGCTTAAATAGCTTAGTAAGTCGTCAGCAAATAATTTTTTCTAAGTACACATATAAATTATATAAGTAAACCGAATTCTACTTGTTGACACCATTTTTGGATGAAAACGGGGTCGACTTGGGTTTTTAAAAATAAAAACGAAAATGGGAGTCGCCACCAATCTTTTTTTGATGAGGTGTGATCGGGTCACCTCGTAAAACGGTTGTTTTTAATAAACGATTTGATTTTATTAAAACAACGAGTTTGGTCTACGAAATCCAAAAACGGGTTCGGGAGTCGGTTACGCACGAGGAAGGATTAGCACCCTCAACACGCCCAAAATTGGTACCTTAGTTGATTATTTAATGTCTTTATGTCGAAAATTAAAAACTCGAAAAGAATTTAAAAATACGATCCTTCTTTATATTGCGTTATTTAAAAAAATTACTTGGATAAATCAAAATGAAAAATGCCTTCTTATCTTGAATTAACAAGATGTCACATCCAGTAAGTTAGGACACGACACCTTGTATTTTTTTTTAGAGTAAGCTTGCCTTTTATTTTTTATTTAAACCTCATTTATTTTAATTTTAAAAGGATATTCGATTACTTAGAATCAACGAGAAAAATCGAAGCTCAGTAAGTTAGGGCACGATTTTCTCGAATTTTCTAAATACGGAATATTGCCTTTACTTTCGAAAAATCCTCATATCGAGAAAACCACGTGTCATATCCAATGCGTTAGGACACAACATATTGAAATCCCGATAATGAGTTTTTATTTTTGTTTTGTATTAAAGAGCATTCTCGAGTATTTAGATTCAACAGAAAATTAGAACCCGGCACGTTAGGGCCCAATTCTCTCGAAGATCCCAAGTATCGAGTATTGCCTTTATTTCCAAAATTTTCCTTCTTTATGAATTTGGGTAAAAATTGACGTAACGTTTGAAATAGCGTATGGAAAAAGGGTTGTGTTGATGGAATGACAATTTACAACAAGGAGAAACAATTTATCAAACAATAGGGTACGCAAATGAATTATCATAGCATGGAAATATGAATAAACGAAATAATACACCTAACGACAACAATTACACGACACATTGAATGCAAATGCTGATAATCAAAGTAAACAAAACGAACAATATATAAGAGTCAATTTAAAGAAAATAATAGCTCCAAATAAATGATGTGCAAAGGCATTTCAAAAAAATAAAAAAAAACAATTCAAATAAATAGAATATATATAAAAATAAATAACAATGAAAACAAAAATAAATAAATAAATAAAACACTTTTTAAAAAATATATATATATATGTACATAAAAATTTTGAAAGATATTCATATAAGTTTATAAGAAATAATATATATATAAAAAATAAGAATAAAAATAAATTTAGTATAAAACATCTTTAAATAAATAATAAATATAAAAACTTAAAATAAGTAATGATAGCAGAACATATTTTAAAAATAAATAAATTAAATATGTTGGGGATGTGGTTGAAACGGAATTAAAAGATCCGGCCTTAAACTGCAAATACATGAAACAGGTTGCTAGGGGCTGAAATAAAAGGCGCTGAGGACATGGGGGACCGATTGCGCAATATTCCCCGTCCCTGATGCGCGTTGGTCTGTACAGGACCAGATTGAATCAAACGCCAAATTATGTGGCCAAAATTAAATGAAAGGAAAGGCTGCCTTGAATCTGCAGTAGGATTGGAGGGACCAAAGGCGCAAATTATCCATTAGGGCAATAATGCGCAGGTCTTCCTCCCTTAAACGGCGTCGTTTTATCCTATCATTTAAACCCCAAAAATCTGTCACCTGCAACCACATTTTTTTAACCCTAAAAAACAAACCCTCATGCTCTCAACTCCCTCTTCTCTGCTCAGCCAACGGCCTCCCAAGACCTCCGTCGCGCCACCAACGTGGTCGGCGACCGGTGCCGGAAAGTGGTCCCATTAGCCCCTGCTTCATGGTATCCTCGAAAGCCAAAGCTCTCTCATCCCACGGGAGTCAAAAACAAAGGAGGTTCACGACCTCTTGGACCCGATTCGGGCGACGGGGGAGAGATCCTCTGACGACGCAACCACGGCCACCCGGTGAGTTCCCCTCCCCTTTATTTTTGCTTTTTGATTTTTAGTTACTTGAAATAGATTTGCAAAAGAAAAAAATATAAAATAAAATAAGATAAGAGAAAACAAATAAGTAAGAGAAAACAAAGAGAAAATTGCAAGGATTCAACCTTTGAAAACTCTATTCTATTTTGATTTCTTGATGTGCATTCGTTTTTACAAGAAAAATCCCCCTAATAATAGTGAGATTTTCGGTTTTTATAACCGAATCAAAGTTATTATTTTTCCTCTTTTACATTGTTTTTTCTTTGTTGTTGCGCCTGCTTCTTGGCTTTGCAGGTGACCGTGGCCGACAGTGGTGGCAGAAGCGTGTGAGTGGAGGCATGGGCTGGAGGCGTGGCAGACGAGGAGGTGGAGCGGCACACATGCGGCGCTTGGAGGCTAGGGTTTCCTTTGATAGCTGAAATTTTTGTTTAAGTTTTGTGGGTTAGGGTTTTCCTAATTTTGGGCCAGATTTTGGGCTTGGGATTTTATTTTGGATTTTATTATTTGGGTTATTTTGTTGGTATGGGCCCGGGTAAAAATGGGCTTTTACACTACTAATATTGTACACACACATATACTCATAGTGAAGTGTTTAATTCATCTTTTCATGTTACACATAATGCTTACCTTTACTATCAAGTTTCGTATAACTCAAACTCATCTGAATTGCTTAATTCAAACTCAAATTCGGTTTTACCATATAATTTCCTGTTATACCATTCGAATTCAAAGAAAAGATACTCAGACAGCTCGAAAAACTCGTACAATGCCAACGTCCCAAACGTGGTCTTACATGTAATCAAATAACGATGTCACTGTTCCAGATAGGGTCTTACACGTAATCATATACGACGATGTCCCAGAAATTTTCTTACACGTAAATCTTAAACCGATCCCAACGTCCCAGACGTGGTCTTACACGATATCATATTTCAGCATTCTTGTGGTTCGTATGACTTGCGGATATCATAAATCAATCAAATTAAACTCGTAATTAATCATCCTATTTTAAAACACAATTCGACATTGCAATATACATACACACATTTCTATTCGGTTATGTATAAAATAAATACATTAAATTTATCCTCAATTATTTACTTACGAACTTACCTCGGATGAAGACAAGCAGATGGAATCGACTACTCGACCACTTTCGACTTCCCCTGTTTTAATTTCGTTTCCTTTTGTTCTTGATCTTCAATAAATTAAAATTTAGCTATTTAATAACACTTTTCATTCAATTTAACCACAAACACATAATTTGGGCAATTTGCACATCATCCCCAAAAATTCACATTTTTCACAATTTAATCCCTATTTTATAAAATCACAAAATTTATCAAGACCATGCCTTAGCCGAATCTTTATATGGTCTCTAACAACCCATATATTTTATTTATTTCACATTTAAGCCCCTAAATTTTCAAATTTCACAATTAAATCCCTAATTGGCATTTTTGTCAAAAATCACTTTACAAAACATGTATATCAAACACTAAGCTTGCTTAATTCATCATCAAGCATCATAGAACTCATGAATTCATTAATAGAAACTTTCAAAATCATCAACACTTTCAAAAATTGAGGCATAGGCTTGCTAGAACACGAAGCAACAATCACAAGAACATAGAAATCATCAAAAACGGATCAAAAACTAACCTTCAATTGATCATTAACATGGCCAAACCCTAAAATGCATGAAAGCTTCCTTTTATTCTTTTTATATTCGGCTAAGTATCATAAAAGATGATACAAACTTTGGTTTTGTTTTACTTATATTAACATAATTATCAAATACCAATTTTAACCTTTATTATAAAACATGATAATTAATTAATATATGTCCAGAAAGGTCCACTCGAACTATTAATGGTATAATAACATCATAAAGACCTCTCATTGAACAAGTCATAGCAATTAAGCACATTTAACATATAGAATGCCACTTTTTATTTTTTTATGCGATTTAGCCTTTTTTTTCCAAATTAAGCACACAAACGGATAAATTAAATCATGAAAATTTCACACATGTCAATTCACGTACTATAAGCACAGAAAATAATATTAAAATATTTTTCTAACTCAGATTTGTGGTCCCGGAACCACTATCCGGCTAGGGTTTAAACTGAGCTATTACATACCTTGAATCTGATATCTGTATTATTTCGTTTAACCTTTATCACTGTACAACCAGGTAAGTTGTTTTGTCCTTTAGCTCTAGTGCTCGTGTCTAAGGTAGTGCGTTCAAAGAATCGGTGCATGCAAGGATATAAACTGTTAAACAGACCCAAAAATCTGATATATACATGGTGTAAATGCTCCTTCCTTGGTGCACAAGCTCTATATCTAGACTGGTGTAAAGAGGCAATAGAGGGATGTTGCGTATGATGATGAAAAGAAGATACAAGATAATATGATTTACCTCCAGTATAACACTCTGGTGCAAATTGTGACTGGTGAAAACCCAGCCTTGCGAGGGTATGTTCAAAAATAAGAATGAATACTAGGGGGTACGGAGGTGATGACTGGTAAATAACTCTGATGAGCAGCGTAAAGATACAAAAAATGTTTATTTGAAACAAGGATCAGAAGCTAGTACAAGGAATAGAGTATGTGGGAAAAAAGGTGCATATGTGTAAAATAAAAAGTGCACGTTGCATGAAATGTAAACAATAAGCCTAATAGTTAAAATGAGATAGTCTGCATAAGTGGTGTATACGCTAATAGATGTTCTTGTGTCCGTCATATTCAAGAACCCAAAACAGTTAGTGTCCCTTGATAAGTTGAGTCTGATCGCGATAGTATCCGCCAGCGGATACTTTAGATCAAAGAGAGATTTGTATCCGCCAAAATTAACATTAGTTTGAGTTTAACCTCTCAATGTCTGAAGGTGTTTTTAGTGGGATTCATTTCCTATAAGTTCACTAGGTTCTCTCGAACTTAACTAGTTTCTTCTTTTTACTTTCAGGTCATTAGTTGAACGTGGTGGTAGCAAGGGAACAACCAAACTAGCGGCCCATTTGTGAGCCTTTCTAATTTTCTTTATGTGACATGTAATTGTTGGGGGTACTAGGATAATTGTTAAATGCCGCCATTTAAAAGACATTACACTGTATTTTGAAAACTATATTTTGTACTTTTGAATGTTTATTGGCAACCTTGCTGCTTATTATTAATTATGATTTATGGTGTTATTAAATCAAATTGAGTTAAATTTTAAACTATCGCTCAAATAGTATTTCAAAAGGAAATTTCGTATGAACTAATGAATAGTTTCTAAGCTGCAGTCAAAGGCTATTTACTTGTATCTTTAACCTTCTAGAGTGGCGTGGTACCATTTTAAATTTCATATTCAATTATATATTTTTTTAAAATTTATAGAACACCGCTCTGGTAAATGGGTACATGCCAAATTGGAAAGTTGGTTTTAAAAGGCAATGTTTAATGATTTCAACGGTTTGACTCGTGGTGCTCCATACCTAGATCTGACAATCGGGTCGGACATGGGGTGTTACATTAGATCACTATGATAGTCTCTTCTCCTATACAACACAATAATGGTTAATGGTTAACACGAAGAATGTCTTTCACCTAAGGCCTGAAAGAGTATTGTGGCCTACACTGTTTGGTTTTATCTATAAGGAAATTTTGAAGTAGTGTAACTTATTTGTTTTTTAGCAAGAAAACTATAACTTTGATAGGTTGATATCACTTTTGATACATGCACGTATGGGGTGAACTTTATTAAATTTCATTCACCGAAGCTACCAATTTTTAAGTTTGGGAAATCAATAGACTTGCGACGACATTTTAGATGGGATCCAGGTATTTTTGGGTTGAGATGTCTTCATGGAGTTCAAACATCTATCTCTTAGCTTCGAAACGCATTTTGAATCACTTAATTTCGGGTTCGGGAGCTCAAGTTATGACTGTTTTAATTAATATTACGCGAGTAGAATTTCTGGAAGTGATTATGACGGGGATTACGAGTTTTAGGCTTATAATTCGAGTTTAAATTATATTGGGTTCGGGATTTATGTTTAATTTTTATTATATATGAGCCAAATATTGTATTTATCAGCTCTTATTATTTTATTATTTTAATTATGCAAGTCTCAAGGCCTAATTTCAAACCCATGGATGTGATGGGCTCACACTACCTCAAGGCCCAACAAAAATGTCAAAGGCCAAGCAAATCAAACCAAGATTCGAGGACGAATCATATTGGGTTTGGGTTTTGTGCTTAATTTTTATTACATATGAGCCCAATATTGTATTTATCAGCTCTTATTATTTTATTATTTTGATTTTTTAATAATTATTAAGTAGTTTAAGTTATTTAGGAGTTTTATGTCAACAAGAAAGTTTAGTTTAAAACTCTTCTTGAGGAAGGGGGAATGATACGAGTCTCAAGGCCCAATTTCAGACCTATTGATGTAATGAGCTCACACTACCTCAAGGCCCAACAACAATGTCAAAGGCCAAGAAAATCAAACCAAGATTCGAGGGCGAATCTTTTCAAGGAAAGGGGGGATGATACATACACGAAGGGGGTGAAATTTATTAAATTCTATTCACTGAAGTTGTCAATTTACAAAGACTTTTTGGATGGAATCCAAGCATTTATGGGTTGAGATGTCTTCTTGGCGTTCGAAGATCTATCTCTTAGCTTTGAAACGCGCTTTGAATCACTCAATTTCGGGTTCGGGAGCTCAAATTATGACCGTTTTAATATAGGCTGCGCAAGCAGAATTTCTGGACGTATTATGATAGGACTTATGAGTTTCGAGCTTTTAATTTGAGTTTAAATCATATTGGGTTCGGGTTTTGTGCTTAATTTTTTATTATATATGGTATTTATCAGCTCTTATTATTTTATTATCCGAATTTTTAATAATTATTAAGTAGTTTAAGTTATTTAGGAGTTTTATATCAACAAGAAAGTTTAGTTTAAAACTACTTATTGTTTAGACTAATTAGAAATCTAGTATATTTAAGAGTTTTATTTAAATTTATTTAGCTAGCCTATATATAGGCCTTTGCATTGTACACAATTTATCATTATTCAACTTCTCTTTTGAGTTAATAAATTCTCTTTGAGATTTTCTTTTTAAGAATTTTTTTGAATGTCTTTTGGAAGAGTTTTAACAATATTTTCGGATTGTGGGATTATCTTTAAACTTTTTCTTGCCGAGTTTTCTTTCTTGGAGGGGAAATTAGAGTCACTCGAAGGGGGTTGCGGGTTCTTCATGTTTCCAAGGCTTCTTAGGACTTTTACATACCACGTTATATCTTTCCATCTATCTTCTTTATTTTCTTTCTTATTGTTCTAATAGTAGATTTATTATTCTATTTTAATTATCTTAGTTACTTATTTTAATTATTTTATCTAACTTGGATTTGATTGTATTTCAGGTTGTGTCAAAATCTAAATTTCTTTCCCAATGTATAGAGCCCTAAATCAAATCCGCGATTTGGACAAACTTTACGATCCACTTCCTCATTCATCCATTTCAATTCCATATAAACTTTGCTGGAGCTTGGCTCGTGGGTTTGAAATTGTTGCAGACAAACTAATGCAAGACCGAGGAAGTGGACACCACCTAACCAAGGATGGGTCAAAGTCAATGGTCACGGGGCAACCGGTGTGCAAACGAGTAATGCCAAAGATGGTGGTGTTATTCAAGATTCACAAGGCGTATAGAGATCGAGCTTTAGTAGGAATATTGGCACTGCCTCGATTCTTCATTCGAAACTATGAGTTATTCGTGGTGATTTGGAATAAAAGTTTTTAAAGGTTATGCTTGCAAGTGACTGTAAAGGTTTGCAACCAAGTAACTGATTATATGGCAAAATTTATAAGAAATTCAAGCAATGGTTTACAAATATATGATCAAGCCGATCTTAGACTATGAGGCTACTAATTAGGAGAAATATATAACTCCTTAGCCACTATTTTCATTAAAAAACGATGTAGATATTTCATATATTTTAATGTCTTTACAAATATTCATGCTTTTCTTGTTTACTATCTCATTATGTAGTTGTATTAATTCATTAGGGCAATACGTGTAATTTTTGTCAAGTTCAAGAAAAACATTGGTAAAAAAAATTATAGATATTAAATTAAGAAAAATGTCAAGTATCAAACTATATTAAATGTATTATATATAAATTTACCCTTGCTTTTAGAGTATTATTTCATTATTTATATATTAACAGTAACCCGTTCGAATTAATTGCATGTTAATAAAAATGTGATGTTATTTAGTTTTATAGTTAAAAGAAAAATATGAAAGACTATTCACTCATTATGTCACTTCAATTTTTTTTAAACTAAATAAAATCTAGATCCAAATTCACTTAAAAATTAATAGCATCATTATTTTTGCCTTCAGTAAAGACAATTTGGATTAGTAGCAAATAAAAGTTATGTTGAGAAGAAATACATTCATTATATATATAAGATGAGGGTGACTAGTGAGCAAACACAATGATATTACATTCATTGTAATCTAGACTATGAGTTTTAATTCTAAAGATTATTTCATTTCATTGAATGAATATAGTAAATAAAATATAAATCCAACTTGATTGAGCAGAATTATTGTTTGGAAAATAAAATTTATAGTTATTTTGGGTATATTAAATTTTAGAAAATTTATGTAACAAAAGAAGAAATGTTTTATTCATACCTGTTGAGAGGGAAGAAATTAATAGAAGAAGATGGTAAATTATAATAAAAGGGTATTTTAAATTAAACTAATATATTAATCTTAATCGTTGATTTAGTTTTGGTTAAAGGGTTATATCTATTTGATGATTAAAGTTAAGAGCTTCATGTATTGTAGGGATAAGATTTTAATTTAACATGTTTAATTTTTTAATTTAATTCGAATAATTTCTCTCGTTTCGTCTTAAAAATTCAATTTGAATTAAGATAATAAAATAAAACTTGTTAACTCAAAATTTTTTTACTCGATTCAACCAAACACTCTCCCTACTCAAAAGAGCTGGTAAGGTGGCTTACAAGTTAAAACTCTCACCAGGTTTTAAAGTCCACTGAACTTTTCACGTATCTCAGTTGAAGAAGCACATCGGCAAACAACCTTCTCAATAGCAACTACCCACCCTAGGCACTAATAGAACCATGGCGATAAAGCAGTGACTCGAGTTCTTGCACAGTGGACTAATACTTGGGAGGTTTTACATGAATTGCAACATAGGTTTCCTTGAGGACAAGGGTTGGTCACTGTTGTGGCATTTTTTTGTATTTTCTCAGGAAGTTTGTTGATTGAAAGAATGTGGAAATGTAGTCAAATATTAAAAGATGCAATTGCAATGTTGAATGGACAAAGGAATATTCCTGCTCTTACGTTCTCTTTCAATTCTCTACTAATTTTCTTTCTTTTCTAGAATTGAGCTTGCATCGAGAAATCCTTCGCAAAACCTTAACATCATCCATCTAAAGTTATTGATAAACCCTTTACCTTTTTCTTCATCATTCTTTCAAGTTGGCGCCTAACAGCTCAACATTCCATATTTTGTTTGAGTGAGTTCAACCTCTAGGTAAAGGCTTTAGATTGCAAAATATGACATATACTGAAACATGGTTTTCTTTGATGTTTTCAAGAGAGTGGTTGGGAGGGAGAAAACGATACAATCATAAGCAAGATTATAATTTTGTATTTTTATTTTGAAAGAAAGAGACAAAAATCAATGCGATTGAAGAGGGATATTAGCATAGCAATTTGTAGAGATTGTCGAAAAATTGTTGGGTTCTTTTCTTATATTTTTCGAGTGGTGATTATGATTTATGAGTTTATGTTTTTAGATTTGAAGATGATGGTTTGATTTTAGTGGGAATGAAATTTTTAAATTTTTGAATTTTATATATAAATTATCATGTATTTTAGATTTGGTGTCCACGTTATATTGTATTTCATATAATTCTCCCCCTTAAGCCATAATGTTATATTTTATATTAACAAAGTAATTTTCAGTTTTTAATTATATAACTTTAATAATAATCAAATATTAATGTATGATGGGTTTTAAAAGACTAAACTTATAGACTCAATATGGACTTTAAAGCCAAATTCTAGGATTAATTGATTTGGCTCATACTCATACATATTATGTTAGTGATTTTCTTGCATTTTGATTTGTATGTCTTGCTAAGAAATTACCTTCCTCTGATAAGGTGCCGACACTGCTAAGAGAAAATTAAAGGAGTTTGAGGCCGAGACTGAGAGCATAGAGTAAAAAGATACAAATTATCTTCCTCTCGGCTCCTTACTCGAAAGACCCCTCGAGAATTTTCAACAGGTTCTATCATTGATCAGTTCGATCTTATGAAAAAGTGGAATGTGCAATTTAGGATATCTAGTATTAAAAAATAAGACTAAGGCCAAGTTTTTTAATTTAATTTTTGGAAGTATAATGATATTTATAAAATTTTTAGTATAATATTAATTATTGCATATTGGAAAGAAATATTTGTGATTTTTTAAAATTTTCTTTACAATTAAAGCGTTCATACTTTTAAAATAATTATTAAATTAATTTGTTTGATAAAAAATATTCAAAAAAATTGATAATTTTTTCGTTAACAAAAAAGTCATTTATGAATTTAAAAATTTCATCCTTCCTAAAATAAAATCCTGAATCCATTCCTAAACTTCAGAAAGTTGTCGGGTCGTTTATAAATTTCTATAGTAATTTTGGAGCAAAAAAGTGTTCTAAAGGTTTTAAAATGCTAGGCGCACTCTCTTTGATTTGGCGCCTAAAATTTGGAAAAACCGGTTAGTTGAGCATGAATTCTTTAATTATATATTATAAGGACGGTGGTTACACCTCTTACCAGTGTTAGTTATAATGTTTAAACTTGTGTTGTTTCATATTATAGGCTTTTTATTATTTTTGCTTCCACAACTTTGTTCTCGTTTTCTTTTTAATGTATTTAGGAGTTTTGATACGTTATGGATTCTATTAATTTCACCATCTATATTTGCTATGTGTGACTCTCTCTCCCATTTTTATGATTTTATTTGGTTTGGTTTGATCTTTAATTATTATATTGTAGTTGGACAAATATATATTTGTATTTGCAATTTGCAATTTGTATCCTATCTTATACTTGTCTTTATGTTGTCTTGTAATAGTGAAACTTTAAAACAAAAAATAGAGATTTCAGTTTTTAGAATTTTTTTTTTTAATTTTAGAAACTTTTTAAACATCTACATTATTTTTAAATTTATTTATATTTTTAAAATTTTCATAATAATTTTAGGTGACGATGATATGGTAATTTTATCACATGATATATTTTTAAATAGTTAAATCATAAAAAGTTAAAACCGTTCAAAGAAAATGTAAACTATTTAGTTGGTCACTCAACTTTTAGGATACTTTTATTTTAGTCACCCAATCATTAAATCTCTAACCGCGATTGACTGTACACGTCATATCATGTTTACACTTCCATTTTGATCTCTCAACTTTTAAGTTGCTTTCATTTTAGTCACTTAAAAATGATACTTTTTTTAAGTATTAATCAAGATAAAAACATATTAAAGATTAAAGTGAAAAACAGTAAAAACTAAAATAATGTATTAAAAATTAGGGTATATAAAATAGAGAGAATGAAATGCATATTTATTTATTTTTATAAAAACACCCATTTAGATATTTTTATTGTGAGAAGAACACTACCATCTAGATTTTGAAATGACAGCAAACCCGTTACCCAAAATGAAAAAGAAAGAAAGAGAAAGAAAAGAAGTGCCCCCCAAATACAGAACCCGAAAACAGAGGCCTTTAAATAAAAATGAAAGTGAGTAAAAAGTGGATAGATACATACCTACCAAATCCAGCCCCATCTGCCTCTCCTCTCCTATCCTATATCCTACCAACTTGGTCAAATCCCACCTCTCCTCCAAAACTATAATCTACACTTTTTTAAATCAATATTTTAAACAAAATTACGAGTTACAATAACAGCACAACATAGACTGTATATATTGGTCCTGGGAACCCACCTTTCTCTCTCCCCTCCCTCCCTATAATAAATCCTCCCTTCTCACTTCCCTTCCCAAAAAAACAAGCTCCCCTTTTCTTTCAAATAATTATTGCATCCGTCCTTTCCCTTCAAACAAAACACCCCCCCCTACATATATGCATATCCCAAAGTTGTTCTCTTAATCGGAATTATCATGGGACGATCACCCTGTTGTGAAAAGGCACATACCAATAAAGGTGCCTGGACCAAAGAGGAAGACCAACGCCTCATTGACTACATCCGTCTCCACGGTGAAGGTTGCTGGCGTTCCCTCCCCAAAGCTGCTGGTACTAATATTAACCCAATAATCCCAAATCTTTTTTTTCTCTCTCTCTCTTTTGCTTCTTTTAGTAATTTGGGTTCTTGAATTATATGTGCAGGACTGCTTAGGTGTGGTAAGAGTTGCAGGTTAAGATGGATAAACTACTTGAGGCCTGATCTTAAGAGAGGAAATTTCAGTGAAGCTGAGGATGAACTTATCATCAAACTCCACAGTTTACTTGGAAACAAGTGAGACTTCTTATTCTTCTTTCACGAAATTAAGCAACTTTTGCATTTCTTTTTTTTTCTGACAGATTGAATCTCTAATGGCAGATGGTCTTTAATAGCTGCGAGATTACCGGGAAGAACTGACAACGAGATCAAGAACTACTGGAACACGCACATCAAAAGGAAGCTTATAAGCAGAGGAATCGATCCACAAACTCATGGTCCACTCAATCAACCCACCAACACCAATAAATCCACTGAATTGGATTTCAGGAACGTACCCAAAGCTTCAAAATCCAACTTTGCTCCAAACCCATCTCGGGATTTCAATTTCAATGAATTTCAAGTTAAGGCCAAAGCAGAATCCATTGAAGAAGGCACCTCTAGCAGCAGTGGAATGACTACTGATGAAGAACAACAACAAGAAGAAGAACAGGACAAGTATGCAGGTAATAGTCAAGAGTTAGATTTGGAGCTATCAATTGGGATTAGTTCATCCGGAAAGAACAACAACTCAACTGGGGTTTCAACTGCTAACTCAGCCGAATCCAAACCGCTGTTAGACAAAAGCAATTTCCAGTTTCTTGGACAAGCTATGGCGGCTAAAGCAGTCTGTTTGTGTTGCCAGTTAGGGTTCGGAACAAGTGAAATTTGCAGGAACTGTCAAAGTACAAATGGGTTTAATACATATTGTTGACCTTGGGATTCATATAGTGCTCAATATTATTCTATTTTTCTTGTTTTGAGAAAATGGTGGACATAAATGCTTAATTTACTAACCCAAGCTAAATTACAAACACAAGGTGTTTGCTATGCTTTATTATTGAAAGAAATTACAAATTACACTATATCAAATTTGCTCCCATAACATTTAAAAATTTCCTTGAATTTTATCAAAACAATATTAATATAAATTTCCGTTTCTAATAAGAAATACAATTAAAATACGTAACCCAATCAATTGATGTATCATGGTTTTATTATCTTTTTACTATAAAACTAGACTACGGATAAATTTTCATTTTTATCAAAAAAATATAATTTTACTACTAAATTATTAGAAAGATTTTATTTAAGTTACTCAATTATTCAAAAGTTTTATTTAAGTTAAAAAAATTTCTCAACGAGCTTCAAGTGACAACTTGACGATTAATATGGTGGATTAGTACCCATTAACGAATAAAAAATTATACTCTACATCCAAATCATTCATTAGAGGCAAAAGCTCTTCCATGAAAGGAAACTGAACTATAAAAGAAAAGGAGAAAGAGAGCTCTTAATTGATACAGACAGTACTAATAAAAAAACTATATAACATTGATTTTAATAGCCCAATAATTTAAATGGAAATTTTTTAATAGTCTAATGATTAAATTGTAATTTTCTTAATGAAATGACTAAAATGAAAATTTACCTATAGTTTGGTGGTTAATGATGTAATTTACCTTATTTTTATTTGTTTATTTTCATTGAAAGCTAATTTTTTTACCATTTTTTAAATGTTGAAATTAATAAGTTGGCACATACACCACAACATAATCAAATTATCATCTTTTAACCTTATTTTCATAATTAGAAGACTTCAAATGTGAAAACAAAATGAAATCTGAAAATTATTACTAAAAAGTTATTGATGTCAAAGTGCAGCTTTGATGTGGATTAAGAGTTATCCATGTGAGGGTAATTGTTTAATTACTTAGATAGGTAATATAATGACAAATAATTAATAAATGGTTTTGTATTTAACATATTATTACCATATAAATTTATACACCAACTATTAAACCTTACACTAATCTTAATTTACATTGAACCATAATTAAGTTTTAACATGAATTTAAACTATGGTATAAAAAATTTGAACACCAATTAAAAATCTAAAAAAATGGATAAAAATGAATAAAGTGTTAGTTAATATAAAACACAGCAGGATTAATCTGATTGCACCGCAATGGCGGTGAGCGGTGAAGTAAACAAAATGGAATCGTTATTTTATTTCTTTGTTTGGAAGAAAGGAATCAGTGGGACAGTAGAAGTCCAACTTCTCTCTTTTTTATTTTTCACTTACTGTTATTTATAAATTTAATTAGTTTAAATTCAAAGTGTAAATTAATATTTATCCAATTTTATTTAATGCTAATATGTTTGGACTTAAATATTATACTAACTTTATCCAATTATATTTACTTTTTATAACATTTTAATCTAATAAAATGACATTTGGGGTCATGGGATTGATATATTAGACAGTGAGGGAATTTATCCTAAAAGCATTTTGCATTCCATCACAAATATATATATTTGGGCATTGTTTGGAGGAATTGAAACGAGATGCAAAGATAAAAACCCTATCTTACTGGAATCTCCTTGTAAAAAGCCATGAATATTTTAGATTAGGTCCGGAATTCAAACACCTTTCATATTTGCATTAATGAATATTCAACTCTCATCTAAACTTGATCACTTTTTACTAAAATATTTCAATTTTAATAAATAATAATTTGGAACGAACGATTTTGATTGTGGGCCAAAGTTTTAAAAGCTTTATTGAGTTGAGAGATGGTTTTAAGTAAGATTTTAGGCTTCATTTTTATAGAGGAGTTCTACATTTGTATAAGGATCTAACTTAATTTAATGTAAAATTCAATATAGTTTTCGAAGACCAATAGATTTCAAAAAGTAAAACATGAATAATTGTGGGTTTTGGCCAACCAAAAACTTAAGTAATATTAACATTGTTGTCAGCGTAGGAGTACATAGGTTCAAGTTTACTAAAACGTATTTATTTTCATATTTAAGATTTAGGGGATTATGCCTAATTCTAGGCATTATATACAAAATATAAAAATAATATGATTTGATTTAATTAATAATGTTGTTAGTTTTACTCGTTTTATATATGTATTTATATTATCTAAATACTTTTTTTATATTTTATGTTGTATTTAAAAAATATTTATGCAAAATCTTAAATGGATACAAATAAGATTTTTTTTTAAATACATAACGAAAAAGTTAATAAAAATCGAATTTATTTAAACTTTTATGATAAATTTTTACTATTATAAATATAGTATAAATAAAGTACAAACAATTACTATAAAGTTACAATATAATGGAGAAAATCGACAATTTATGGATGAAGATGCAAGAGAGTCAGGCATAATAATAATATATAAATGGGAATTTAAGCTGAATCCTAAAAAACCAAAGATGTTGATGTTCATCATCAACAATATACTAAAACATGATTGGGAAGTAGGATCATGTGGTTAAATGTCATGATTAGTTGTTCAAATAGTAAAATAATTAAATTATGAATTTAATCAAACATGACCCACGTGTATGGTATCTTAAAAGAGGGTCCACTAACGATGGCGGTTCTTTCTCCACCTAAAAGCACCATTTCACTTCATCTAAGATATACCATTCTCTGGCTTTTCCTTTTCCTTTTTTTTTTTTTTTATAACTAAATTCGGCCATTAAACTAATGTCTCAATAGCTATAACTCAGGGTTGAATTCAAGGATAAAAGTTAATTTATAGATATCCTAATGTTATCATATCAAATGTAAATTAATTAAGTGCTCATTTAGCCTCGTTGTTACTTAAGTTTGATACCAAACCTAGGTGTCATGAACAATCATGAGAGCTAAATATATATTTAATCTATTCTTAATGAATCAAATATAAATCATGTTTTTTTTGCGAGTATAGTTTTAAAAAAACAAATATTCAACTTAAACTTTTACCGCAAATAACAAGCAACTAATTACTCGGAATCTCAAATACCATACTATTATATCCCATGTAGCGAACTTTGTGGACCTTCTAATATATTTTGTAGATCTCATAGTGTACTCATAGAGAACTAGACATGTGTTTCCCAACTGAACTAACGGCACTACAAATTTGGGGTTAATTTGTGAACCTCAACTTGGAGAACTTTGGAATTGGACGTCGCTATATGACGACCACATGGAAAGTTAGGGTAATTGATTGCTAACCACTATACTTGAAACACGTATCCAAATTTATCTCCCACTATGAAAGAGTCATGCAAATAACTCACATAGACTCGCTGCATTCTCTCTTCCCCAATTCCCTTATTTTTTCCATAACAAGAACTTCTCTCCCAACTTTCACCTCTCCTCCTCCTCTTTTAGTTACCATCTTCTTCTTCTGTTCACTTTCATTAATCAAGAATGGAAGAATTAAAATCAAATCCAATTAAAAAATAGTCAAATGAACATTATAATATAATAATATATTGGTAATGAAATTCTTTTAATTCCATAATTCATACGTATATATATTTAAATTTTAAACTGATTTTATTAGCTTAAAAGTACCTTAAAACAATTTTAATTTATATATTTTTGTACATTTGTATTGTGGTTATGTTTATATTTTAATTATATAATAGAATCAAACTCGTGTAAGAAAATGATGAAATGTATTAAAAATTCATTTAAAAATATTGTGACAAGTTAGCTTATAACGTAAACAGACCAAATAGACATCGTGTGATGCCGAGTGGCGAGGCTAACGGAATGGAGTAAGGTTTAAAGTTATTAATTCCTAAATAGAAAGTCAATGGCAGACAATTACGATAATTAAAGTAATTTATTAATCAAAAAAAATGGAATTTAAGCATCTTTGATTGATTGGACGAGAGCGAGATATAAAATGGGAAAAGATAGAGGAACAGCATGTGACATGTTTGGGAGGTAGGTAACCGAATCTTGTATTTAAACAAAAAGAAAATACCATTAAAAAAACTACAACATTTCGTTAGTTACAAGTAGATTTATTATGTAAATTATTCTTTTAACAATCTTAGTATAAGTTGTTATCATGTTTATTTTTTTGATATAATGTTTAGAATTACTCGCAATCTTTTCTCAACCCATAAATAGGAGGATAATGTACTTCATTGTACTCGAACCCATATTTTATTATATTGATAACAGTATCCATGCCAATTGAACTAAGGTTCAATCGACTAATTATATTTATTTTTTAGTTAAAAGCATTGTATTGATAAAGTATACTTTAAATGTAGTTAAAGATAGGTAGTTGAAGAAAAACCAAAAGAGGGTATAGTAGGGAAGAACATGGGGACATGTGGTGATACAGTTAGGTAGAAGAATGAGATTCCAATCCAGCATTAATGGTGGAACGGAAATGGGCACCCAAACATGGCCTCACCTCCTTTTTAAGAAAAGTCGATTTTATTTAATTTTAGCCATACCTAAGCTGCTGCGTAATTCCTCTTGTTTCCTTTGCTTTCACACCAACTAAAATATTTTTATATTTGGATAGGTTTTACAGATTACACGCTACCTAGTAAATTGGGATATATGGCTCAGCATATTGGACCTTTTTTACCTTCCCTGCCCGCATCTGATAAGTGTCATTGTTGGAGGCCATAATCGGTGGCCACAAGCTAGTAAGGTCTTTTCGGCTCAGTTTGGTATACCGATTGCCTTAAGGATGGTTATGAAGTGACCTTAGCTTAGGCCTGCCAATATTTAATTTCCCACAGTGTATTGTTGTTTGTGGTGGACCAAGAGCTTGCCATGTACTTTTGGTCTACGCATCTACATTTCATTCAACCTCATTTATCCCTCAAGTTGTTCCTAACGTCCAATTATATCATTATGTGTTTATCTTCAACGTACTATCCTTATGTGGCACATAACTCCACTTCAATTGTTCCAAAGGTTAAACTTTTATCTATTAAGTAAATGTTTTTAAAATTAGATGGGTGGTTGAATTAATTAAATTGTTAAAATTTTTGTTCTTTTTATTTTCAAATTTTCTTTAAACAAATAATTATATTATAAAAATTAAAAATATAATTGAATAACAATAATGACGTAAACATCAATTTTACGTTACAAATTTAAAACATTAACAAACTTAACTATGTAAGTTATACATTACAAATTCTTTTTTTTTTCCGGATTTAGGTTGGGCTTGAATCGATTGATTAGTCTGTTTAAAATTAGACTTTTTTTCTAGTTTGGGCTAAAAACATAAAACCCGACTCTATTAATTTAATCGGTTCTCGATTCGTGATTCAGTTGATCGAATCGCTTTCTTAAAACTAACATATCAATCAATTTTTAGTTCCACCAACTGAAGCTAAACAACCATGCTGCTGGTAATACTAGAGGACTACTTTTTGCTCATCCCTTCCAACCGACTAAGCTATCATCCATGGCGAAGGCTAACCTTTATAATAGTCTCTGTCTTGGGCCTTTTCCTTCAACTAGGCATAGAAGGATGTTGAAAAAGTTTGGATGCTAGATATTTATATTTTTATATACGTATGCAAAAATAGTTAACTAAACTAAAAATTACATATAATTTATATATATATTAATTTTTAAAAAAAATTAATATTTATATTTCATATACCACAATATTAATAATGAGTTACCATAAATTACTTTATTATATTTTTACTGTAGTCTAAGTTGAATATTTATTAATATCAAAATAATAAGTTGACATCGTACTAACAATAACATGTGAAAATGATTATACTTTATATTTGAGTCAATTATAATTTTTTTTGTAATTAATTATAACTTAAGTTTATATATTTCATGTATTACCTATATCATAATATTAATTACTTAATAATTATTTTTAATATTTTTATTATAATTATTTCATATTATTATTTATCTACTTTACACCATCATGTTTAAAATAGATATTTTATTTTCTCAAAATCACTTTTCAACCTCAATGATAAATGAACCCTTCCTCTATTATTTTTATGATTTTTTTTACTATTTCCTTATTTTTCAAAAATCTATAAAATTATGAATTTTTTTTATAATTTTAAAAGTGAATAAGATTTTGGAATTTTTAATGATTATTTTTTTTGCAATTTTCATTTAAAATATGTGGAGAAGTTATAAGATTTGATTGACATCCACGTCATTTGTAATGAAAAATGGTGGATAGAATGAAAATACAACAAAATGAGTTGAGTGATAATTGGTTGTATGAAATAAGAAAAAGAGAAAGTCAATTCTGTCGTATTTTAACCGTAAGGAGAAAGAGGGGAGTGGAAAGACAACATAAAGGATAAGAACAAAGGAAAATATGGATATGGTAAAGAAAAAGGGGTGGTGGAGGTTTGGTAGGATTAGGATTTGGCTGACGTTGCATTTTGCAACAACTTTTGTCTCTTCTCCACCCCTTCTCTTTCTTTCAATTTTTTAATAATCAATAAATCTTTATAAAAAATTAACACATGATAAATTTTTAAATATATCAAATACTAACTCATATTAAAAATTAAAATGATTTATTAATTATATATAATAATTTATTTGAAAAAAGAAGAAGAAAATACTCTGAATCAAATAGTTTATAAAAGTATTAAAAGTAAATATTTACAATAAAAATATACATAATAAATTTTACAAACTATTTCTGAAATAGAAAAAATACATTTATCTTTAAAATTTCATTATTATAAACATTGGTCATTGGACACAATAATAGCAGAATCATTGTATAAAAGAAAATTGGATTTAAATCCTAAAGAAAGAAGAAAAAGGAAGTAATCTAGAAGGTCAGGCGAAAAACCCATTCTTCTTTTCCTTCTCCTTCTTGAGACCGAGACCACAGCAAGAAAGGAAAGAACCCATTACCAGTGACCAATGTTTTTGTTCCTTAGCCACAATTCTATCATTTGCTGATTTGATAGATTGTGACTGCATCAACCACTCAGCCTTGTAGATAACTATCTCCTTCTTATATAAGATAATTACTGATATGAATCATTTGTACTTTTTTAATAATTTTATGTCTTTATTTTGAATTTCAGTTTTTTCATTTAAAAAAATTTAAATATAAATTAACATCCTAAAATTAAGGATAAAATTATTAGAAAGAAATAATATATCTGTTTCATACAATCATTTCTCATTATATCAGTGTTATAAAAATCAACCTCCCATCGATATAGTAGTTATATTTAATAATTTAAAATTTTATTACTACATCTCTAAAAAGTATTATTTATTCATCTATATGAATTAATAGCAAATTAAATTTAATTGGTAATTTATAATTATTCATATGACTTATGTTAAGAGAAAAGGAATTTTATTTTACTTTATTTTATTTCATGAGGTTTTATATTTTGCAAAAACTTTTATTTATCTTTTTAATTTTAATTTTAAATTTATATTAATTATTCTTTATTTCATGTTTAATTATTGTAATACACAAATAATAAATGAGTTCCATGCGTAGATGAAAAATATTATATTTCAGTTTGTTCATTTGTCAAATTAATTAAATAGTTATAAATAAGATTTAAAATAAATTTATTATGAGTTCCACACAAACAAAGTTTATTCAATTTATTTATATTCATTTGTTATCCCGTTTCGTTTCAATAAATAGTTTTAATTATATTAATTTTTTTTCAAAAAAAATCTAACTTTTTATTAAATCAAATGAGAAATGATTGTGTTATATATAGATTGTTTTAGGTTAATCTATGGTTATGGTCATCTAATATTTTCAAATTTAGAATTAAATATCTACATTTTAATTCGACATAATTTAGTTCATATACATAATACTATTAGTTAGTTAAAATAGTTGATACCCTCAATTAATTCAGTTAAAATACTAATGTCGATTTTTTTTTAAGAAATATTTCATTCTAACTTATTATGTCGAATTTTTTTATGTGATAGAAAAATATATATTTTTTTAAAATTCACATCATCAATTAATCGAAATAATTAAGGATGTTTAATTATTTAGATTAATTAATATAAATGTACAACTAGAGAAACCTAGTAGAGAGATCAAAATTGGAATTCTACCATTTTCGTTTAATGACTTTTAGAAAAAGTTAGTACACATGTCATTGGTAGAAGCTTTTGGGGCATCCTTTTTATATGTAGAGTATGTATTTTTAAACAAATTTATTTATGACCTATTTGAAACTATGATTTGGGTCAAAAGATTGGTTGGATAACAAATAAAAAATTGAAATTAAATTTAGAAAATCTAAGTTTAATTTTATAAGAGTTAAAATTTTTATTTTAAAATTTGGACTTTTCAAAATCTAAAATTCATTAAAAAAACATGATAATTTATTTGTTCTCTCCAACCTTAAAAAAAATTAATTAATTTTACTTATAATATATCATCAATAAAGCTTCATATATATAATTTAGTATAGTATAAATATTAAAATTTCCATTTATACCATGAATTTTACAATTTTAATTTATATCTATATAAGTGCTCTTATTTAGGTACAAACTAAATTATATGATTTTATTCCGGTGTAAATAAAATATAAAAGCCTTAAATACATAATAGAATGAGGTTGAGAGTTCTTTTTAATATTTTAACTTAAAAAATTATAAAAATATAAAAATTAAAAGTTACATTTTGTGGGCCAAGGTATAATTAAAAAAGATATCTTTAAAAAATATATAGAAGCAATAAGTTCCATCTTAAATTGTTCATAACAAAGTGGAAAAGCCATTTTATTCATTCAAAATCAAGGTTTTCAGAATCGATCTGATGGTCGAATAGGTTAGGCCACCGATTAACCAGTCGTCCGATTTGATCAAATAAATCTTTAAAAAATTCATAAAAATAAAAATATAAAAAAATCTTGTTCAACTGATTTTTGTTCGGTTCAATTGGTCATTACCAGTTCCTGGGTCAACCGTTGTAGTGCCTTTCGTTGGATCGGTACTGTTGACACCATTTTTTGGATGAAAAACTGGGTCGACTTGGGTTTTGGAAAATGAAAACGAAAATGGGAGTTGCCACCGATCCTTTTTGATGAGGTGTGATCGGATCACCTCGAAAAGTGGTTGCTTTTAATAAATGATTTGATTTTATTAAAACAACAAGTTTGGTCCACGAAATTCAGAAAAACGGGTTCGGGAGTCGGTTACGCACGAGGAAGGATTAGCACCCTCGATACGCCCAAAAATTGGTACCTAGTTGATTACTTAATGTCTTAATGTCGAAAAACTGAAAACTTTAAAGAAATTTAAAATACGATCCTTAAAAAAACTTGAATGGCATGGATTAAAATTCAAGAGGATATTTGGCAATTTGGTTAAACGAGACATCGAAACCCAGCACCTTAGGGCACGTTCCTCGAATTTCCAAACGCAAAACATTGCCTTATTTTGAAATTTTTGAAGAGATATTTAGCTATTTGGTTGAACGAGAAAAATCGACACCCAGCACCTTAGGGCATGTTTTCTCGAATTCCCAAACGCAAAACATTGCCTTATTTTGAAAATTTTAAAAAGGATATTAAGCCATTTGGTTGAACGAGAAAAATCGACACCCAGCACCTTAGGGCATGTTTTCTCGAATTTCCAAACGCAAAACATTGCCTTATTTAGAAATATTTTCCTTTTTTGAAATATGATATTAATATGCAAAGTGGAATAATAAATATGATAATGTGAACAAAAATAATATGAGCAAAAACAAATCATTCATGTATATACAATAACAAGTAAGAAAAATTCAAACATTAAAAGAAAATTATGGACATATAAATAATTAAATAAATGAACACTAAGTAAACAAGGATAATAAGGAATAAAATAAATAAAGCTATGAAAATATGAAAATATATGTAAGTATATATGTATACTTTATATATTTATGTAGAAGAGAAGAACTATGTATGTATAAACATATTATGTAAATGTATTCACGTGTATACACATATATATAAAATATAAAAACATATTTACATATTTTAAAATTATTATATAAATATATAAATATATATATAAGTAAGTATATACATATACGTATGTAAATTAAAATATGAAAAGTATATATGTATAGGTATATATATATATATGAATCATAATATATAAAATACACACTACACCAAAACAGGCTTTTAGAGGCATTTTTAGTGGCGTTTGGATAAAAAACACCGCTAAAAATCGAGCATTAGCGGCGCTTTACACAAAACGCCGCTAAAGATCGAGCATTAGCGGCGCTATCAGGAAAGCGCCGCTAAAATGAGCATTAGCGGCGTTTTTACAAAAAACGCCGCAAAAAACCTAAGCCCAACGGCATCGTTTTCGGACCTTTCGGTGCTTTAGTGGCGTTTTTAAAAAAGCGCCGCTAATGCTCAGGGCTTTAGCGGCGTTTTTGAAAAAGCGCCGCAAAAACATTTTATTTGTCTATTTACTATTTAATTTGTTTATTTAATTATATTAATTAAAATTAAATTTATTTTTAATTGAATATTGGTTAAAAATGGATAAATTTGAAATAATGACATGTAGAAATAATTTGAAATAATAAATATAGAAAAATATTTGTTAAAAATGGAAAAATTAAAATACTATTATTTAAAATAAATTTAAAAATTTTTGGGTACATGACTGATTGATTTTTAATTTATATATTAAATAATTTCATATATAATTGTAAAAGATACAACAGTATTAATTTTAAAATATTTAATTAATTATCATTATAGTTTAGTGTTTAATATATATGGTTTAGGGTATATGGTTAATTTAGGATTTAAGGTCGGTTTAGGAGTTGCAATTTTAAGGTTTATAAAGTATGGAATTAGGGACTATGGATTATGAATTTTTGTTTAAGGGTTGTGATTTAAGGGTTAAGGGTTAGGAGTTAGAGATTAAGTGTTAGGGATTTAAGGTTTATGAATTCAGTGTCAAATTATAGGGTTTAGGGTTTAGATTAATTAGTGCGTTTTAATTTATATTAAAAAAGGTTTAGGGGTTAGGGATTCGAGCTTAGATTAATTAGTTTTTTTAATTTATATATTAAATAAGGTTTATGGGTTAGTGGTTAAAGGTTAAGGGTTAGGGGTTAGAGGTTAAGAGTTAGGGGTTTAGGGTTTAGACATTTGAGGCCAAGTTAGGGTTTAAGGTTTAGATTAATTAGTATTTTTTAATTTATATATTAATTAAGTTCTTATATAATTGTAAAAGAGGGGTTAAGGGTTAGAGGTCAGTGGTTTAGGATTTATGTTTTATGATTTAGGGTTTAAAAGATAAGGGTTAAGGGTTTAAGGTTTAGATTAATTGGTGTTTTTTAATTTATATATTAAATAATTTCTTATATAATTGCAAAAGAGATAATATTAATTTTAATATATTAAAATTATGATTATAGTTTAAATTATTTAAGAGATAATAGATCAATTATATATATATTAAATGGTTTAAGATTTAAGGTTTACTTTAAAATTGTTAAATGATGAAATTTTATACAATTAATTAATGTTTTTATATTTAAAAATATTTAATCTAAACCATTTGATATATTTAAATATTAGATTTAAAAAAGAACATTGATAAATAAATAAATAAAAGTAACAGATTGATATTGATAGATAACTATCTATTTTGGATAGGACCAAATTATAACAAATAAAAATAAAATACAAAAACTAAAATCATTCCACATTGAACATCATGGATAATTCTAATAAAATGGAGATTAGATCGGAAAAGAATAATATAAAATCATCATTAACATCTCAGTCTTTAACAGAAATTTGATATGTGAGAGATTGATTGCTTACATTGGATAATTCTAACTTAATAATTAATTACAGCCATTTAATCATTTGTTTTTTATTAAAATATATGATATTTATTTTGTTTTTTATTAAAATATATGATATTTATTTTGAGGGTACTTGATTTTTTTAATAAACATCCAATAAAAAATAGTTATAATAAATATTTTATAAAATCACATAACTAATAATTTTTAACAGACAAAATAAAAAAATTTTAACAGAACAAAACGACGTCGTATTGATCAAAATGAAATAATTTTTGCGACGTTTTTATAAAAATGCCACAAAAGATAAGCAATTGCGACATTTTTATAAAAAAAGCCACAAAAAAATTTTTACTTTAAATAAATGGCGCCATTTTATCCCTAAATTCCCCCTAAAACCCCAAATTTTCCCCCTAAAAATAATCACCTCAGACACTATTACTCCCTCAGCTCTGCGTGAAACCCTAAAGTAATGCCTCCCAAAGCAGCTAAATCCCTAGAAACAACGAACTCGCCTTCGACCTTCTTCTTCAAACCAAGTCCCCCTCTCTCTCTTGCTCTATCTTTGCTTTTTTGCCTGATTTTTTTTTGTTTTTTCTTAGAAAAAAATTGTTTGCATTTATTTGCATTTTTCACTTTCTCTTCTGCATTTCAGTTACGTTTTCTGCTCGTTTACTCGGAAAATGATACCACTTTTTTCTCTCTGTTATCATTTTCTAACGTTCAACTTTCTCTTTTGCTGCATTTCATTTTCCATGTATCCAAACAAGCTCTTTTAATTAAAAAAAAGTTCATTGAGCTGTTATTATTATTATTATTATTATTATTATTTTGGTTAATTTTCATACTAAAATGACGACTTAGAAAGGGGCTTCACCTAAATAGGGTAGGGAATTTTATTAACAATTATTATTATTTTGGGGTAATTCCTGATGAGTCCCTGGATGGTTGGAGTCTTATTGTTTCAACGAGGCAAGTGGCTGTTCCAGATCCATCATCGAAGCTGGAAATACATATTTCCAGGATTTTAGGCAGTTTTTCTTAGTTGTTTTATGGGCTTAAATTGAAGCCGTTTAAGATCTTCTACTCCGTTTCACTCCAAGCCTTTGTTTCGTAGACATCTTCAATCCATGAAGTAAGTTCCTTTTTCCAAATCTTTGTTTCGTATAAATGCTTCATATGAAGTCAGATGGGCCATATAACGGCAAATTGTGAAGGAAAGGCAAAGAGGTCCCCACGTCAAATCCATTTTGGCTTAAGATGTCGTTGAAATGGCAGTTTTATTTTATAGTAATGTGATGCAAATTCTGTGTTTGAGACACAACCGTTTTTGCGTTGACTGTCTGTTTAATTAACGTAGTTTTCATATGTAAAATACGTATTTCAACAAGCATTTTAGCTATGTGAATGCTTTTTCTGCTATTTATCTTTCCATTTGGTTTATTTATTTATACCGATGTTCAGGTTTATTTCCCTCACTTGGATTCACCTCCAGCAAGATGGGTTCATTTCGCTCATGGGTTACTTCTATTTTTTATATCAGGTTTATACACCTTAAAGTTATTTCTTCTTTATGGTCTCGTGGTGCGTTATGTTTTTTACTTTAATTTTTAGTACCAATCTTTTTTAATGTATTACTAATTGCCTGCTAGACTTTTGGTGCTGTCGATTGGAAGCAAGCAAGAAGAACAAACTCCTCTAGTCCCCTCGGAGAACTTTTTGACCATGGTAATATTACCTTATCTCGTCTTTTCTCTTTGCCATTTACATTAGAAGTTTGTATTCTTACGAAATAATTATTTTTGGCGGTTCTGAAATATTACAGGGTGCGATGCGCTTGCATGTACGGTACATGTATTTAACTTGTTGCGTTGCATGACAAAGGCTAATGGCATTCCTCATTATATAAGATTTGATTCTTTTCGTAGTTCGAAACCATGGCCTTTGGGAGCACTGCTATGTGTGGAAGGGACAGCTTCTGGTTCTGGGTAATTTCAGCTGTTCCATTTTACTGAGCTACATGGGAACAGTAAGCAATCCGAAGTGTATTCATTTCTTTCCTTGCAAGAAACCATGCTGTACATTGTGCAATTCTTCAATACTTGGTTTTTTTCTAAAAGGTTTTATAAATTTGTTTCCAATGTTGCGATGATTTCATGATATGTTTGAGGTTTTTTAAGTATGTTGCTTGCCTCCAATGCAGGTTCTTTTTGCATACAGGTCAAGTTTTTAGCAGTGCTGATCCTTATGTTGTTTTCTTTTTGTGTTTTCAGCTATTTCACCAATACGCTGATCCTTCCCGTAGATAATGGGCCAACTGAGGGTCTTGCTCTGATATATGTAATGCACTTTTTGATAGGATTTTTGGTACAAAAATCCATTTGATTCCTTCTTTTATTATTAGGGTTAATATACCATTTAGTACCTGAATTAACTAATATTTAATTTGGTACAAAAATTAAGTATCACTTAGTACCCTTATGATTATTTGTAATAATACACTCTGTTCTTGCACCTTTTTTACAGCTGAGCTTCTTATGTTTGAAACGCAGGAGACGAAAAGAAAAATATCTTTGTTGCCTTTTGGCCTTACTTGATCTGATTTTTGATTCCTTTGCAAATCAAATTTCTAAGCTTTTGATCTCTGCTTCAAACAGGTATACATAAAAATTTTCTTCAGTTTTCTCATTGTTTTATTGTGTTTACTTGGTTTTAACTTTTTGCTTGCTTTTGAGTCTTAGATCTGCTATATTTTTTCAGTGTTTGATCATTTTGTTCCTTGTTTTCACTTTAAAATCCCTTTATTCATGATTTATGCTAACCTATTTCTTTAATTCTCTGTTTCCAAAGTTAATGGAATCTATTAACTTTAACTATTAATTCAAAAGTTAATCTTTTTCTATGCAAAGAACAAGCATGGAGTTTTCTTTAAATTGATTTCCTTGATTTTTTTTTTACACATAAATTATTTTCTTTGCTTGCAGATCTTTTCTTTATTAAAATTTCCATCTAATTTTTGAGTGCTGGGAAATTAAAACATCATGAGGCACCATCCAGCAGCTCAATATTTTTTATCTCATATTCTCTGAATACCATAGCACAGTGGCTAGGATGGCTTGCTAAATTTTCTTAAATCTCTGAACTTCCTGTACATTGATGAATTTCTTGCCACATTTTTGTGTGGAACAATTCTTTTTAAATTTGAAAATAAAATAAAATAAAATAAAATACAAACCAAGTGTTAAAAGAAGTAGTCCAGTAAATTAACAATTTAGAATCTAGTTGTATCTTTTTTCAGTTAGTATACTTGTATTACTTGACATCTTTCGAAGGATTGTTATGAGAGAATACTTTATTGGGTTGTGTTCTGGATCAAGATCTTCACTTCTGCTTTAACATTTAGTTCTATTGTATTCTTTTATTGGAAGAACTAGAAAGAAATGCAGCATTGTTTTATTGTTTCAGTCATTAAAATTGGCATATATACAATTGTGAATTTTGAATTCTACTGTCTAATATATAGTGAAATATGAAGGTATAATGTGTCTCTGCCCTTTTTAGACCTTATTTTGTTGCAAGAGGATTATTATGACCATAGCATATTACATATATACAATAATTCGTATTATTTTTAATGCACCTCTGATGCCTATGAACTTTGACCAGCTTGTGAAGCTGTGATGCAGCAGTGTATGTGAATAAATTTTCATCACTTGCTTTCAGGTGGTTGAAAATTATAAAGATTTTGCATTCTTAGACTATGCATATTATACCAAATAGAACATTTTACAATCCGTTAGCTTCATAACTTCATTCATACTTTTAGCCCCATTTATTTATTTATTAATTGAAAATAATGTACATTATACCAAGCAAGCAAATGTACATTTTTTTTCTGAAATCTGTCATGTTTACATAATGTTTTTATGCCATTTCTTCAATACCTTCTTCTATAAAAAGGTAGTTTCTTGCTTCTACCTTCAGCTTTCCCATACTTTACTTTGCTTGTTCATGTAAGTCTTTGTAATTATCATTTTCTAAACTACTTTTTTGTTTCTAAATTATGATGCTCAGTTAGTGAATCCGGAGAGTGGCCATAATTATAGAGCTGTCAAAAGATGGACTTCACAAAGGAAGCTGGGTTACTGCCTATTGGACTGTGATAAAGTAAGTATTTATCTTTAACACTTTGAATCAATCATTTGTTTTGCATGATATATTTATTCTTCCTTGTATCTATTATTCCATGATTATTCCATTTTGCTCAGATATTTGTCCCCATACACAAAGACATACATTGCTGTTTAAGGAACACATGCCCTATACTCAGTTGGATTTTTCCATGCTTATGTAGGAACACATGCCCTATGCCCTATTTTCGTTTAAGGACCGCCAAGGAAATTCTGAAATTGAAAGCTGATTCATTGGATGTGTATGTCGGCTTTCATCAACTACTTTTGAAGGCCTTACTAGGAATTGAAATGGTGTGCAAAGACATTGCTTCTTCTGATCTAGGATCTTAGTTTCTTCACTTGTATTAGACTCAACAATGGCTTGCATTGCTTGGTGTTGATTTTACCTAAATTTTGAGGTTTATAATTTATAATTTATATTAATTATTTATGGTGTGCAATCCATTGTGTCTTGTTGCTTCAATCCACTTTACTGCACTTCAAAGAGATACAGTTTGTAGCTTCAATCTTCTTTGTAGTAGCTTGAGGGGGACGAGGTTTGTGGTTTTAGTCTGTTTCACTGCAACGTCAGGGAGATAGGACTTGTTATAGTGGGATCCACTCTACTGCAACTTCAGAGAGATAAGATCTGTGGCTCTTCGAGAAAACATTTACTATCTTCAGTCTGCGACACTTCAACCTCAGTGTGATAAGACTTGCAGCTTCAACTTGTTTTATTGCATCTTTAAGAAATAAAATCTGATGCGATCTGCTCTACTGCAACTTCAGAGAGATAAGATCTGCGATTTTAATCAGCTCCACTGCAACATCAGGGAGATAGGATTGACTTCTTCTATCTGTTCCACTGCAACTTCAGGGAGATAAGACTGGATGCGATCTGCTCTACTGCAACTTCAGAGAGATAAGATCTATGATTTTAATCCGCTCTACTGCAACTTTAGGGAGATAGGACTGGTTTCTTCTGTCTGCTCCACTGCAACTTCAGGGATAAGACTGGATGCGATCTGTTCTACTGCAACTTCAGAGAGATAGGATTGGTTTCTACTGTCTGCTCCACTGCAACTTCAGGGAGATAAGATCTGTGATTTTAATCCGTTCTACTGTAACTTCAGAGAGATAGGATTGGTTTCTTCTGTCTGCTCCACTGCAACTTCAGGGAGATAATACTGGATGCGATCTGTTCTATTGCAACTTCAGAGAGATAAGATCTGTGATTTTAATCCGCTCTACTGTAACTTCAGAGAGATAGGATTGGTTTCTTCTGTCTACTCCACTACAACTTCAGGGAGATAAGACTGGGTACGATCTGCTCTACTGCAACTTCAGAAAGATAAGATCTGCGATTTTCAATCTGTTTAACTGCGATGTTAGAGAAATTAGATTCACCAACGTAG
This sequence comes from Gossypium hirsutum, assembly GCF_007990345.1. Taxonomy (NCBI): domain Eukaryota; kingdom Viridiplantae; phylum Streptophyta; class Magnoliopsida; order Malvales; family Malvaceae; genus Gossypium; species Gossypium hirsutum. The sequence continues at coordinate 27,406,398 of NC_053441.1, forward strand.
TTTCAATCTGTTCTACTGCATCGCCTGAGAAGTAAGATTCACCGTCGTGACTTCAATCTATTTAAATTACAATGTCGGGGAAGTGAGATTCGCTGTTGTATCTTCAATCTGTTCCGCTGCATCGCTTGGAAGTAAGATCTACCGTTGTGGCATCAATCTTTTAAATTGCAATGTCGGGGAAGTGAGATTCGCCGTCGTAGCTTCAATCTGTTCTGCTGCATCACCTGGGAAGTAAGATTCGCTGTTGTAGCTTCAATCTTTTTAACTGCCGAGGAAGCAAGATTCACTGTTGTAGCTTCAATCTGTTCCACTGCATTGCTTGGAAGTAAGATTCACCATTGTGACTTCAATCTTTTGAGTTGCAATGTCGGGGAAGCGAGATTCACCGTCGTAGCTTCAATCTGTTCCGCTACATCGCCTGGGAAGTAAGATTCGCCATTGTGACTTCAATCTTTTGAGTTGCAATGCCGAGGAAGCGAGATTCACCGTCGTAGTTTCAATCTGTTCTGCTGCATCGCCTGGGAAGTAAGATTCGCCATTGTGACTTCAATCTTTTGAGTTGCAATGTCAGGGAAGCGAGATTTACCGTCGTAGCTTCAATCTGTTCCGCTGCATCGCCTGGGAAGTAAGATTCGCCATTGTGACTTCAATCTTTTGAGTTGCAATGTTGAGGAAGCGAGATTCACCGTCGTAGCTTCAATCTGTTCTGCTGCATCGCCTGGGAAGTAAGATTTGCCATTGTGGCTTCAATCTTTTTAATTGCAATGTCAGGAAAGTAAGATCTGCTGTTGTAGCTTCAATCTGTTCCACTGCAACGTTAGGAATGTAAGATCCGCTGTTGTAGCTTCAATCTTCTTAATTACAATGTCAGGGAAGTAAGATCCGCTGTTGTAGCTTCAATCTGTTCCACTGCAACGCTAGGAAAGTAAGATCCGCTGTTGTAGCTTCAATCTTTTTAATTGCAATGTCAGGGAAATAAGATCCGCTGTTGTAGCTTCAATCTGTTCCACTGCAACACTAGGAAAGTAAGATCCGTTGTTGTAGCTTCAATCTTTTTAATTGCAATGTCAGGAAAGTAAGATCCGCTGTTGTAGCTTCAATCTGTTCCACTGCAACGCTAGGAAAGTAAGATCCGCTGTTGTAGCTTTAATCAAGATTCACCGATGTGGCTTTAATCTTTTTAACTGCAATGTCAGAGAAACAAGATTCACCAATTTGGCTTTAATCTATTTCACTGCATTGCTTGGGGCGTAAGATTCGCTGTTGTAGCTTTAATCAAGATTCATTGATGTGGCTTTAATCTTTTTAACTGCAATGTCAGAGAAACAAGATTCACCAATTTGGCTTTAATCTATTCCACTGCATCGCTTGGGGCGTAAGATTCGCTGTTGTAGCTTTAATCAAGATTCACCAATGTGGCTTTAATCTTTTTAACTGCAATGTCAGAGAAACAAGATTCACCAATTTGGCTTTAATCTATTTCACTGCATTACTTGGGGCGTAAGATTCGCTGTTGTAGCTTTAATCAAGATTCATCGATGTGGCTTTAATCTTTTTAACTGCAATGTCGGAGAAACAAGATTCACCAATTTGGCTTTAATCTATTCCACTGCATCGCTTGAGGCGTAAGATTCGCTGTTGTAGCTTTAATCAAGATTCACCGATGTGGCTTTAATCTTTTTAACTGCAATGTCGGAGAAACAAGATTCACCAATTTGGCTTTAATCTATTCCACTGCATTGATTGGGGCGTAAGATTTGCTGTTGTAGCTTTAATCAAGATTCACCGATGTGGCTTTAATCTTTTTAACTGCAATGTCGGAGAAACAAGATTCACCAATTTTGCTTTAATCTATTCCACTGCATCGCTTGGGGCGTAAGATTCGCTGAGGTGGCTTTAATCGTTTGAATTGCAAACTATGGTTTCTTCGATCTGCTTCACTGTCAGTACAGGAAGGCAAGATCTGCTATCTTCATTGATCTATTCTCTGGGAAACATGACCTGTATAATCCATTTGATGGACCTAGTTATGCCTAGTGTTTAGGATGTCATGATTAAAATGAATCAAAATTTCCTAACTAGATGTGTATGAATGATATTTGCATGAATGCAGAATGTCATGAGAATAATCCATTTTTTAATGTTTGAGTTGTTATTGCTCATTTTTTATCACTGACGTGTTACAACGCCTTCTTGCTTGGCTGGCATATCTAAAGAAACACTTAATCAGATTGCTCCCACTGCAAACCTCCAAGTTCAATCCACTAGGATGCAAAATTTGTACCATCATTCTTCCACTGTAACCCAAGGGTAGAAAAATATGGCTTTTTCTTGATCTTCTGCCATCACAATTCAATGATACAGAATGTGAAACTCTTTGGTCTCCTACACCATTCCCAAGGTGTCATACCAAATGTCTATGCACAATGAAGTATTTTCTTCTCACAGAAAACCTTTTCTTATTGCTTGGTGAACATCGCTTGTTTGTTCATTGAAGCTTTGTCACCAACACGGCATCTTCTCATTTTGTTCAATCCTTGTTTGGACAACAAAGTTTGAAAGGATAGTCCTGATTTAGGCTTTTCCTTCTTAGATTTTTCACCCTTTAAACTTGGTGTTTTTTAAACAATAGCCCTGTTTCAGGTTCCTATATTATTTAGAAACTTCTAGAGTAATATGCAAACTTCCCTTGTGAAAGTAATATTTGTCCATTAATCATTATTCCAATGCAACATGCTTGCAAAAAGGGTTATAACAATAGATAAGAATAAAGATGGTTCTGAGCATAGCTCAAAATGAATAAATTATCAAAAATAGTAAAGAATGATAATAAAAAATTTGATTGGGAATGTATATCTTAGAAAAGAAAAAGTATTCCAAGAATAACAAATTTAATATATAAATAATATGAAGGTTGGGTACCCCAGATATCGCAGCTTGAATTTCTCTGTACAAACTTTCTGAAGACATGTGTTTAGGAGATCAACATGACTTTGTCGATGCCCCAAGATGTCGCCTACCCTTTCCTACTGATTCAGGTATAGCAAGATCACCATATGCCCCGATCTGATCAAAATTTGAGCTGCTCTGATCACCTCATCCCCCAATTTGATCCAAAATTTGAGTCGCTCTGATCACTTAATGTCCCATTATGATCAAAAGTTTGAGCCGCCCTTTTCGGGTTTTCAACTCAAATCCCCTTTGGTCTTAAGGTGCCCTTTGCGGGTTTTCACCCTGGCCTCTCTCTTTTTTTTTGAACTCATTGGATTAGGCATGTCCTCGTTATCATTTCCGATCAAGATTCACGCTTTTCCAGATAAGCCTTCTACATAAGGTTCTTCCCATCTTGGCATGAAGTTCTTTTTGTGTGGGAATGATCTTCTTCGATACTAGGTCCTCTCATGGAATTCTCTTTTTCTTCTCCCTTTTTTTTACTCACATCATTTGCTTTTGGCGCATTTGACCATGATGGATAACTTTTAACATTCCTCCTTGATCGGGATTGGGTACAAAAACTCAGAAAGAATCTCGTCTTCAATAAGCAAAATCGCGATAGGCCCAAGAGAACGACATTGCCCCAACAGAGTTTTTTTTTTCAAAGTGCCCTTTGTGGATTTTTACCTTGGTCTTTTCTTCTTCTTTAAACGAAGTGTTTCTTTACTGGATCCGAGTTTATAGGATTGGCAATCTCTCTCAGGATTAGTGCTCCTCTGAAAATGGTCTTCTTTACAGCACAAAGACATTCCTGGTTTGGCATTCATTTCCCTTTAGAATTCTTTCGTTAAGGAAGAGTCTTTTCAATATCTAGCCCTCTCGTGGAATCCTCTGAGACGAGCCTATTTATTTTGGGCTCATATTATTTATTTATGGTACATCCGACCCTGATGAATAACTTTTAACCCTTTTCCTAAGGCCAACTGCTCACATCGCGATTGGATCCAAGCAATAAAGGGATTTTAATAGGTAAAACTACCTCAATCCTGTAGACCAAAAAGAGAGGTGTTGCCCCAGTACAAATGTTCGACAAACAAGGAGGGTAAATGGTAATTTCTCATGCCAGTCCCTGTTCACCTCTAGGTAATTCGGTGACAAAACGTGGTGTCTGCTTCTGAATTGATTTCAGACCTCAGTTATCGTGCTATCATTTAAGTTCAATGCATTTTCCAATATCATCCTCTCTGAAATTCTATATCGGTATAGGATGACCTTGATCCATGCAGTAGCCTCTAAAAAATGAAGCAATGCCCATTAGAAGTCTTCGATAATGGTGATGTCCATGCCCCATTTTGCTCAAAATTTGAGTCGCCCTTTTTCGGGTTTTCAACTCAGATCCACCTTTGGTCAAAGTGCCCTTTGCGGGTTTTCGCCTTAACCTCTCCTTTTTATTTTTCTTTTTATTTTTTCTTCTTTTTTCTCCTTTTTTTTGACTTCGATTTTTTATTTTTGTTTTTTTGTTTTGTTTTTTTTTTGAGTCTGAACTGATGAGATTAGGCAAGTCCTGGTCATGCTTTTCGACCAGAATCAATGTTATTCTAAAGTCTTCCACATAAGATCTTCCACTTTCATCTTGTATGTAGGAAACCTTCTTTGGTACCAGATTTCTTTCATAGAGCTCTTTTGGGACGCAACTACGACAGAAAACTTTTGGATCTTCCTCTTTAATCCGGACAAAATCCAACAACATCTTGAAGGGATGGAAACTCAACTTCAAATGGGCAAAGCTATGCTGACTCAACGAGAGAGGCATTGCCCCGGCAAAGAATTGCATCGTTCGCACTGTAAATTTCTGACATCATGCTGTTGTGCAGGCTTTATTATAAGAATTGAGGCATACCTTAGTATGATCATACAAAGACATCTTTGAACTTTAGAGGTAACTCAACAAGGTTTTGCTTCGTCTCTGTGGTTAGGTCAATTCTAGTCTTCACCAAGTTCACAAATTCTAATGATTCCTTGAGAGGTAGGACCTGTTTATCCTCTTATTCTACCATCCTCAACAAGTCCAGAGATAGACTACAAACTATGTCATCTTCAAAGGCGTGAGATCCCTCTAAACACATGTCTCACTTAACAGGAGATTCTAAGTCTGTAGCAGTGTCATTCATGTCTTTGATATCCAGGGCCCTACTGTAGGTACAAAAGAATATACAAAGAATGTATGAATTTAAGAATAATTATCTGCACAGTATGATTATGAATGAAAAAAAAATGATTTGGATGAAAGAATAAAAGAATAATCATTCAAGAAATGAAAGAATATTGGTTCAAAAGATCGCAAAGATGCATTAAAATAATGACGTTCAGACATGAGCCTATTTCACAAAAGACTTCTTGTTGCCTCTAGGCTAAAAGCAACAAGTGTGTTTTGAATATTACTCTGAGTAAGCTCTAAATACTACAAGGGTTCCTTTAGAACACTCCCAAGTTTATAAGGGCGAACATCTAATAAGATCTCTTCTCCGGTTGCTTCTTCGTATTCGGCACTGATGTGAACGTTTCCCAACATCTCTTCATTCATCGCATTCCTTTCATTATCCGTATGATTGAGTAGTGGGTTTTCTGTACTGGGTGAATCCTCAAATTTGACGATGCCCATATTGATAAATCTTTCAACCAGCTTTTTAAAGGCAATGCAGTTTTCTATAGAATGCCCCGTAATTCCCGCATGATAGTCACATTGCGCATTTATGTCATACCATTTGGGGTACGGAGGTTGTAAAGGCTTCAAGTAGAAAGGGGAGACAACATGTGCGTCAAATAAACTCTGATAGAGCTCCTGGTACGACATTGGGATCGGTGTAAATTGAGACTTCTTAATGCTTTGCTTAGTGCAAGATTCATGTCTTAGGGATATCTGATGGCCAGTAACAACCGACCTTTGCTGACCTGCGGTAATCGGCTTTGAATAACCCTCATTATGCCTACCCGCATTGTTCACCTCATTTTTCCTCTTCCTCGAGACATTTGAAGTATTGTTTTGCTAGTTTCATTCTTGCCCTTTCTGTTTGTAATGATCTTCGAATTGTTTTGAGAACTCTACCCTTGCCTGTTTTGTTCCCGCTAGATCATCAAGGACAGCATAATTAGTTAGATTGCCCCTTAGATTGGAACCTGAACCTGTCGCGAAAATCACCGGTGTCGAGGTATTAGTCTGGATGTTGACAGTTACCCTTTGTGGATATGTGTTTGGTTGTGCTTGGATGTCGGTTGGAGTAAAGTCTGGAAGATATGCAAGACCTTCATTATCATTCCCAAAGTGGACCACTAGGTTTTTTCCTTTTTCCAACCTCATATCCAATAACTGGGTTAACTGGCTCATTAGATTTCTCTGGATTTCTAGCATCTGATCCTTCACATCTTGTTGAAATTTGGCCAATTGTTCTAGCATCTGTATCTGCATTCGCTCTAATCTCTCCAACCTTTGGTCCATTCCTTAGTTTCTATTCGGGTACCGCAAAAATGTTGGTTTTCTAGACTTTCTGAAATAATTTTACCTAATTAGGGTCACTTCGTGAAAATCTAATGCATATGATACAATGTAATGCAAATGCATGAAATGAATGCCTAAAGAGACGTTGATTCTGATTCAATTACATTTAGGAAACTTTTCTAGAAAGTAAATTCCCTTACACAAAATGGATACATGTACGACCTCACCCTCATATTCCAAGAAACAACATCGGTCTTTTTCTTCATCTGCATGTTTGAGGTAATCTCGCCAATAGATGTCATTGCTAGCTCATTTTCTTGATCTTGGTCGCGATCCATCATCTGCCCATCTTCATAAGGCTCATCAACTCGTCGAAGGCTTTTGGACAATCGTCTCGAACCCTTAGGCCACGAAGTAAAGATCACGAACTCTTCTATCGCCCTTCTTGTGTTTCTCAGAATATATTTGGGAAGTCGTAATGTTTTCCACTTTATCAAAGAATCCGTATTCCATGACAAGCTTTCTAATTTAGTAATCAGACTTGAATTAATATCTCTTTCCTAAGATGCAGATGCAATGCAATCATAATCAAAGCACAATAAGAGGGGTTAGTACAAAAATAAACAAGGAGAACAGAAAGTACCTAATCGGGTGACTACTAGGGGTTTGGAGTGGCTCTATCTAGGTTAAGTTCCTAAGTCCACTGCATGAGGTTTAGTTCTAAAGTAAGGGTACCCGAACCAGCAGATTCCTCGATCCTCACCCATTATAGGCTCATACGGACCAAGTTCGGTTTAGGGGAATACATTTCCCTATGGCTGCACGGAGATGAAAATCTCATGAAGACATAGGTACGGATGTATCCCGAAAGCGATCCACTATCCTGCACGGAGGTGAAAACCTCACGAAGGAGTAGCTTCTCACTCCCACTTAAAAGGTGTGACCAGCGGTCAAGCAATGCAATGCAGAAAGATATAAAAATTTAAAATACAAAACATGATGAAAACTATAACTCAAAACAAACGAAATGCAATGAGAGGATCTTATATTTAAATAAAATTTTCAACTTTCGACAAAAAGACAAGAAATAATCAACTCGTGGCTTGACTCTCTTATTAAAAGTCCCCAGTGGAGTCGCCAAGCTGTTGACACCATTTTTTGGATGAAAAACTGGGTCGACTTGGGTTTTGGAAAATGAAAACGAAAATGGGAGTCGCCACCAATCCTTTTTGATGAGGTGTGATCGGATCACCTCGAAAAGTGGTTGCTTTTAATAAACGATTTGATTTTATTAAAACAACAAGTTTGGTCCATGAAATTCAAAAAAACGAGTTCGGGAGTCGGTTACGCAGAGGAAGGATTAGCACCCTCGATACGCCCAAAAATTGGTACCTAGTTGATTACTTAATGTCTTAATGTCGAAAAACTGAAAACTTTAAAGAAATTTAAAATACGATCCTTAAAAAAACTTGAATGGCATGGATTAAAATTCAAGAGGATATTTGGAAATTTGGTTAAACGAGACATCGAAACCCAGCACCTTAGGGCACGTTCCTCGAATTTCCAAACGCAAAACATTGCCTTATTTTGAAATTTTTGAAGGGATATTTAGCTATTTGGTTGAACGAGAAAAATCGACACCCAGCACCTTAGGACATGTTTTCTCGAATTCCCAAACGCAAAACATTGCCTTATTTTGAAATTTTTAAGAATGATATTAAGCCATTTGGTTGAACGAGAAAAATCGACACCCAGCACCTTAGGGCATGTTTTCTCGAATTTCCAAACGCAAAACATTGCCTTATTTAGAAATATTTTCCTTTTTGAAATATGATATTAATATGCAAAGTGGAATAATAAATATGATAATGTGAACAAAAATAATATGAGCAAAAACAAATCATTCATGTATATACAATAACAAGTAAGAAAAATTCAAACATTAAAAGAAAATTATGGACATATAAATAATTAAATAAATGAACACTAAGTAAACAAGGATAATAAGGAATAAAATAAATAAAGCTATGAAAATATGAAAATATATGTAAGTATATATGTATACTTTATATATTTATGTAGAAGAGAAGAACTATGTATGTATAAACATATTATGTAAATGTATTCACGTGTATACACATATATATAAAATATAAAAACATATTTACATATTTTAAAATTATTATATAAATATATAAATATATATATATAAGTAAGTATATACATATACGTATGTAAATTAAAATATGAAAAGTATATATGTATAGGTATATATATATATGAATCATAATATATAAAATACATATATAAAATAGATATTTTACAAAAATGAAGAATATGTAAATATATATATTCATGAAAATAAAATAAATATATATAGATATGTAAATATGTACAAAAATCATACAATATACATAAAAAATGTAGGTATGTATATAAGTATATATATAAGCAATAATAATAATAATAATAATAATAATAACAATAATAATATGAAATTTATTAAGAAAATAAACAAACTAACAAAAGGACTAAACTAAAAAATTAAAACGAAATTCGGGGTTAAATCTAAATAAAATCAAAGGGAAGGGACCACATTGAACACGCGAATAACATAGAGGGGCTGGAAGGGAAATTTTCCCTTCTCCTCTAAAACGCATAGCTTCAAAGGGGATTAAATTGAAATTTAAAATAAAATAAAGGGATAAATTTAAAGAAATAAAAAAAACTAATTGCGGAGGCATTAAAAAGCGGAGGGGCTAAAAGCGCAAATAGCCCCTCCAAGCATAACACGCGGATCCTTCAGGCAGGTCGGGTTGAAATCTGGGTCAAGAGCAAAACGGCGCCGTTTTGGTGCCTGAGAAGGCTGCCCAAAACGACGTCGTTTTGGAAGCCTTTTTAAGCCAATTTTCTAAAAAAAAATTCATTTGCCTTGTTATTTCAGAAAAAAACTTAAAAGTTCTCTCCCCCTCCCCTCTTTCAGTCCAAACTCCGGCCTAAAGTCCGGCCAGGGCCACTTTGCCGGACCGCCGACCGCCGGCGCCGCCGTGCGCGGCGGCGGGGAGGCCAAAAGTCTCCCTTTTTTCTGCCGAATGGCCTCCTCGTCCTCCTGATCGCTCCGACGTCGGTAAAAGAGGGTAAAAATGCATCCTTTCTTGTTTTATTTTGTATTTCGAAATAAATAAAAAAAATAAAAAAAACGAGACAAAAATAAAAAAAGAGTGACCTTTTATTGCTTTTTTAATCTTTGTTCTTCAGATTTCCTCTTTTTTTTTAAGAAGAACCTCTCTTTACAATGAAGACATTTGGCTTTTTTATAGCCTAAGTTACATGTTATTTTTACTATTTCTCTTGCGTTTTCTGTTGTTCTTGCGTGTTTGCTCCATTTTGCAGGTGATTGACAGGCAAGTGGGCGAGTTGGTGGCGGTGGGTGGTGTCAGAAGGGCAGGTGGCTGTGACTTGCGGCGCTGGAGGCTGAAGACCTAGGTGGCTAGGGTTTCTTCTTTTTCTTTGATTTGGTGTTGGGCTGCTGTTGGGTTTGGGGGTAGTTGGGTTTAATGTGTGAGTTTTGGGCCCCGGGCAAAAATGGGCTTGTACAGGTACCCTAGCCAATTCTTGATTCAACTAGTCGAATTGGTTACTCTGGTCCAATTCAAGTAACCATATTCAAAATCCTCCTAAATAATTAAATTAAAAAATATTTTTAGGGGTGAGAATTGGTTGAAATCCAAACCTAAATTTGAATTACCCAAACAATGAATTTGGATTAATTAAAAATCGTGAACTTCAAATATTTTAATTAAAATAAAGAATTTGGAAATAAAGAATTTTAAAGGTAAAATTTTGAAATCCTAATTCAACTAAAGGCTACCTTATGAATCATTTAGGGTTTTAGATTGTTTAAAGTTTTTTTAAAATTTATTTATTATTTAATAGGGGTACAATACTAAAATATCTCAAGGGGTCATCCATTTTAATATTACTCTTGCCCCAATATGCTTAATTTCGAAATTATGATGAAATTGAATGCATTAGTGCAGGCTTCATGTACGTACAACAATAAAAAGGTGGTGGAGCTGCTAACCAGAGAAGACACGAGCTATTCAAACTCTGGAGGTAGTCAGCAGTGTCAAAGAACTGTGCCAAAGACATCGGCAAGTGAAGATTTCCCATGTTCATAGAGAGGCGATATGGTGGCACATTACCTTGTTGGATTGACAAATTGTTGTAACCTTGGAATCACTAGGTTTGATTAACCTCCTCCTGGTGTCCATATATTGCCCAGATAGGATGTGGAAAGATATGTACTAAGCGTACTTAGGCTCTTATTATACCCAAAAAAAAATCACTTAGTATTTAAATATACATTTCTGCTATTTTCAATTATAAACTTATAGTATAAGTACTATTATTTGTTATCGTACGTATAAAAGATGTTCATTTCCAATTTTGGTTCCTATAATTTGATATTTTTAGTTTTACTTTTCAAAATATGTATTTTTAGTTATGATACTAACCTTTTTCCCTTATTTTCATTAAATTATTTGACGTGTTTTATTTTTTAAACATTTTGGTGATGTGATATATACTTTGTTGTATTCTTTTTACACCCAAATAAATATTATGCATTTTCTCCTTTTTCATATTTTTTAACTATGCAAAAAAGCTATCAAGAATAAAACTTAATAAGGTGTATTTCGTTAGAATCAACAAATCCGATTTAAAACTTAATAAATCAGGTCATGTCCTGTCAAATCATTAATAATAAATCAAAAATAAAATTAAACATGGAAGCGTATTTGAATTTATCAATTTCTTGAAATATTTGAATCTTGAGGTTTTGATCTTCCAAATTAGCACACAAGTAATTTAGAGAAGGCGACTCTCTCTCTCCTAAAGATGGGATGTCAAAAAAGTTAAGTATGTGTAATTTGGAGACCATAACACTAATATATACCTTTTGCACATTACCATCAATTAAAAATTAGTTACTAGAGTATCTACACATATTTGACGCATACTTTATTTAATAACTGAAGTTCAATAAGTCTTAGCCAAATTAGATCATTTTTAATTTGAGCTAACCTTTTATGATAGTAAATATATAATATGTAATTATTCTTATTATATATGTAATTTATTATATATGTAATGTCCATACAATCTAACAATCTCCCACTTGGACTACATATATATATATACTAATTACATTATAATCACATGTCATTTTATAATCTTACGAGCTTAAAACTTTATTATCATATCCAAAAGGCATTCCAAAAAATCTCATCCATTAATTATGTTAACATTGAACTAATGTGACCTTTGTTACATATATCGTAACAAAATCCATCATTGGTCACAAATATTAATACAACCAAATGACATAGATCTGTACGGATGTATAGCATGGAAATGCATGCAATGTGATCTAAACATGTCTATTCCCAAGTGGTCCTCCTTAACCTTAGTGAGATCAAACTTTACCAAAATTAGAGTGTGAATAAACTAAATAGATATTATTTCTGCAAAAAAATAACCTTAAAATATCTGTAAACTACAACAATTAAGAATGCGTCTATAACAAAAAAAATTTAAATTTACAAAATCGCACTAAAATTGAATATCCTAAAATGACATTACACCTATATAAGCAGCGTGCTCATAAAAACCTTGAGTGGTAGTCCCTTAGTAAGCGGATCTGCAATCATAAAATTTTTCCCAATATGTTTTATAGACATCTAACCACTTTGAACTCTTACTTTCATAACAAAAATTTAAAATTTATGTGCTTTTGACTTCGATGTGCTCCTGTTGTTATTGCAATAAAAGGCTACAAATTATTGTTACAATTTGCACCTTAGTGACAAAAATTTTGCATCCATATTCCATTAAAATCGAAGTCTGTCAATTCCAAGAGATTGGATGATGAAAAAAATTAATAGTTCTAGTACTTCTAAACCAGTTAGTACTATAGAATATATGTCATCAGGCAATAAATTGTATTTTAAAAATAATTGTATAACAAATACAAATAAAAATTTAGTTTTACCCTCTAGTTCTCAACCAGATAAAGAAGAGGATAATATTAGTACAAACAGTACACCAATAGGAATTAAAACTATTCAAATTCCTATATTTCCTACTGATCCTAGTAATAATTCTAGAAAAACTAGAATGGAAGAAATTCAAACTTCAACAATTGATAAAAAGTCAAAAGTTGGAATAAATATCAAAATCACATTTCAATTTAGAAAATATAAAAAATATTCTCTAAATGCTTTTATTGATACTGGAGCTACTATTTGTAGTTGCAGAAGAAATGCAATTCCTGTAAAAAAATGGGAATTAATAAAAAAAACCTATAAAAATAATAGGAATAGAAGGTAGTAAAACTATTATACATTATAAAGTTAAAAATTTACCAATCTACATAAACAATGTTAGATTTGTGATTCCTAAAATTGTATGTTTTCCTAACATGAAAGGAGATATATTATTAGGAAATAATTTTATATGTAAATATTTACCTTTTACTATAGATAAAAATTCTATTTGGTTATCAGTAAAAGATGATTTTATAGAAATTCCAATAGAAGAAAATAATAAAATTGTGTGTAATAAAAAAATTACACCTATTAAAATTAATTAGTAGTTTATTACTAATATTTGCTGATTTTTTGAGCAGGCCTCATGGATAGAGGTAAACAGCCTCTAAAAGAAATAGTCGGTGAATGGACAACCGTTCACAAAAAGCCCAACAAAGGGAAAACAGAATTAAACTCCAAAAAAGGATTTGTACCTGCACAGATACCATTTTATCCTAACCAAGGATATTATGTGTCCTGTCCAAGGGTAAACCAACCACTTGGATCAAATGTTTTAAATTACCCGATGGTAAACCAACCAATGGGAAATACTTTTTCATTGACCCCAAATACGGTGAGTCAATTACAATGGTCCCAAAATCCTAATTCAGTGTCACAAACAAGTTATGCTGAAGTCATTAAGGGAGCTGAGAATTTGTTGAATCAACAACAAATTCAAGAATTAAAAGATCTTTCAAAAATTAAAGATTTTTATAATCCTGGTTTATCACCAGAAAATTATGATTTTATAAATGAGATATGGAAAACCCAAATTTCAAATCAAAGAGCCAATTTCCGAAGAGCTCTTACCAAAATTTCATTATTCTTAGTTGAAAAAACAACTAAAGAAAATGAAGCTGAAGATTTATTATTAAAATCTATTTTATATAGAGAATGGGATGAATTCCAGTTAGAATTCATGGATATAAGGGAGATAAACAATCTTCTTGATATCATTCAATATTTTATGCATAAAGGGAAAAACAATTCTATTATGAATAAAGTATTTAGAATCTGTTTATATAACAAATCTAGACAGATTTTACCGATAGAAATATTCAATAAAATCAATGGAATTATCTGGAACCAACAGAATCAATTCTAAAAAGTTTTTTCAGAATATTTTCTACAATCTTATGTTTTTACTAATTTTATAGGTGAAAATTACCGAACTATAAAATATAGATTGGATCATGAACCGTTCGACATAACTAATATTGAATGGGGTTTTGTAAGAGAAATTGTTACTCAAAACTTTTCTTTTCACCATTTAAAAGATTTTCCAGCTGTAGTAAAATCCTTACTACAAAACATCATAAACAATGATGATTTTCTCTATTACTTTTATATAAAAATAAGCAGTTTTATTGGTATTGTTGAAAAAGAAAAATTTTATCAGCCATATCAAATTTGGGAAATTCAGAGGGTATTTGATAGTCCTCGATTATCAGCTCTTAATGAAGATAAAGAACACTTGACAAAAACAATTGACAGGTGTCAAAATAATTTAAACCACTATCAAATCCAAACATGGATTGATTTATTGGGAAAAGCCAAATATCTTCTTCAAGAAAAAGACTTTCAACTCAGAACTGATGGAAGAAAAATACTAGCATATCATACTGGAATTATAGAAGAAAAAGATGAAGAATCTGTTCGCCTATTAAAAAAGATAGTCAACATGGACATTGATGATTTCCCATCCTACATTCTAGAGCAAATTAAACATACATGGGAAACTTGTCATCAAGATATTTCTACAATTCATCATGGTTGAAGTCAACAAAGATAGCAACCTGAAAGGAAGGAAATCCACATACCAACAACAAAGATTGGCAACGTGGATGTCATCATCAAATCCACGATGAAGACAAAAGAAGAAAATCCAAGTGCAGACAAACAAGTCTTGCAACGTGGAAGCTATCATCAAACCAATGATGATGTAAGCAATGATGGAAGCTACCATCACACAAGCAAGTGATGGAAGCAGCCATTAATTGAAGCATGCAACGTGGAAACAACCAGGTCCATGCAATTAAAAATACAAGAAGACAATGAGACGTGGAAGCAGCCACATCCATTTGAAGACTGAATCCTTATCAGAAACACTGTTCGGGATTCAAAATACAATTGTATAGAATTTTTTGAATTCCTCTATAAATAGGGAGGAAAGCTCAATTGTATAGTATCTTGTAAATTACCAAATACTTTACTTTTGTTAATAAAGAGTCTATATTCCCTTCCGCTCATACTCTCAACCCTCCCTCGTGATTTAATAAAAAATAAAGAGTATATATTCCCTTCTGCTCATACTCTCAACCCTTCCCCCCCGTGATTGGTATCAGAGGTGCCGGTGTAACGAGTTTCTGGAGAAATAATATCATAATATCTATTGTAAGTTTTACTATTTGATTTACATTTCTGTTTGTTTCACAGTTGTTTGTTTCAAAACCTATATCTGTTTATCTGTCTTCTTGTTGCCGTTGAGTCCAGGGAGGACGTTAGGCGTTGTGTGAAGACGTTAGGATAACAGGTCGGTCTTAGGTACCAGAAATAAACATTATGGAGTAAATCGAGTGTCAGTTTAAAGATAAAACTTGTTGATATGAAAACAACGTTTCATCTCTGAGTAAGGGTATTAATAGTCTTGTTGATATGACTTCTTTTTATTTTGGTAAGTTATTTAGTAAAGTCAGTTCTGTAGAAGAAAAAATAAATAACTTAGGTAATATAAAAGATTTAGACCTAAACCATGAGTCTAAAGAAATATTAACTAGTGTTAATAATAAACTAGATGAGGTTTTAAATAATAATAATATCGAGTTCGATGTAAATTTAGGTCCTTTATATTATGGTAATGGTCAAGATCATATTTTTGTTTTATCTGATGAAGAAAACACTTGATCTGATGAGTCGTCATCTATGTTAAAAAATTATAAAAAAACATAAAAAACATAAAAAAGATGATAAACAAAATAAATATGATTTCGAGTCCTATAAAACATTTATAGAACATTGGAAAAAAATTTACTACTAGTAATGATCAACTAGAAAGAGTTGAATATTTAAAACTAATTGAAGAACTTTATGAAAAACATAAAGGTCTTTTTAGTATGTTTAATTATCATTATATGTTAAAATATGATGATAGTAGTAGTTCAAGTAATTCTGAAAAAACAGAATTATAGAAGAAACAATCTGATGAAGAAAAAACTTCAACAGATCAGGATAAAGACATAAAAGTCTCAACTTATAATTCTGATGAAGAAACCACTTCATCTGAAGAAGTAGACGAAGAAATAGATATTCCAGAACCTATGGATACTGAACCACCAGATCCATATAGAAAAAGAAAAATAGAATCAGATAGTCAAACAGATGATTATCTTAGATTTTCTAATAAAGACTTTGAATTTGATAATGAAAAATTTAGAATTTTTGGTAACAAAACTGAAAATATAGCCACTAATGATGTTAAGCCTGAATCTCCAGGAGAAACATCAAGTCAACCTGTTCAACAACGAATAGATGATTTAAATAAAAGAAATGTTGCCTAATGAGGAATATATTTAGATTTATCTAATATTCCTATTTCAAATTTCGAAAAAACTATAGAAGATTGGGCACAGTCTATAACTATTGTTGTAAACAACAACACATGGTCAAAAGAAAAGTTCTTAAATTATTTTGTAGGAACTTTTCAAGGTGATGTCCTTCAATTTCTTAGACGATGGGAAGAGTCTGAGAAAGGAAAAGAACAAAAGGAGCTTTTATTAAGTCAAATAGGAACTCCTAAAGACCTTTTAAAAAGTTTAACCTCAATTCTAAAAACAGAATTTTGTGGTTATTTTGTTAAAAAAGATCAAGATAGTGTAGCTAGTTACACTCTCTCTAAAATAAAATTATGTGATATTAGATATTTAGAAGAATTTTCTAAAAAATTTCTTCATGAATATCAAAAACTAAAAAATGAAAATATAGAGTTTTGGAAAAACCAATACTTTCATAAATTACCCCCACCTTGGGATGAGATATGTATAAACAAATACGTATCTTATTTAGATAAGCACTGTAGAAACTCAGGGCTTTCAAGAGATAATATAGATACTATAGGTAATAGAATTAACTTTGCAAAAGAAAGAATAACTTTACATTGTTTGCAAAGTAAAGCGGCTAAACAAGTCAAAAATAAGTTAAGTCATAAATATTGTTCTAAAATTTTAGAAAATGAATGGGAATTTAGGTGTAAACAAATATATCCCAACACTTATAAAAAACGTAAAAAAATATAGATTAAGAAAATGGAAACCAGGTAATAAAAAATTCTCTGGTAAAAATCAAAAAGTGGTTAGGAAAAAGACTTCCAAACCAAAGAAACAAATTTGTAAATGTTTTATTTGTGATGAAGATGGTCATATAGCTAGTAATTGTCCTAATAAAGGGAAAAATGCTAGAAAAATAATAACAAGTCTTGAAAAACAAGATTTAGAAATATGTTATCAAAAGGAAACAAATCCTGAAGAAATTTTATACGAGTTAATATCAGAAACAGATTCTGATAGTAACGATGAATATATATTTATGTTTAATATAGGAAGTAGTTCTAATAATCAATTAGAAGAAATTCCGAAGCCTGAAAAACAGGATATTAAATTAAGAAATTTAATCGGAGAAGAAAAAGACTTTTCTGATGAAATGATAGAAAATATTAATAAAAATCATATTTCTAAAGAAGAAAAATATAAGATCTCTAAGTTCAAAATATGGACTCAGAGACATATAGAAAAAATTAGCGGTAACACAGTCGCTAAAGATACAAGAGGAGGATTAACAGAAATCCCTCTCTTTACTAAAGAAAAAAATCAAAAGGATCAAAAAGAAATATCCTCAAGTTAGATATATTCATTTAGGTATAATCATGATTACTATTAGAGCTTTATTTAGAAGAGGTCATGATATTCCTATTATAGCTGTGCTTTTAGATAAAAGATTTGAAAATCCAATAAAAGCACTTATTAGAGGTATTCAGTCTAATTTACATACAGGCGTAATAGAATTTAAAGTTAAACCAAATTACTTTATTTCCATTACAGATCCTCTAATAGAAGAGTGTCTTTGCCTTAGAATTCAGACAAAAAATTCTTATATTAATGATTTGGCAGAAGATCTAGCAATCAGCTGGACTTCCATTAATGAATATACAAATACTGCTGAAGTAGAAATAAAATAGATTAATAATAAAATTATTGAACTCTTTGAACCAAACAGGTTCACTACTGAAATTCAACCAAAATGATTAGATTTAAGAGATATGTCAATTCCAAGAGATTGGATGATGGAAAAAATTAATAGTTCTAGTACTTCTAAACCAGTTAGTACTATAGAATATAAGTCATCAGGCAATAAATTGTATTTTAAAAATAATTGTATAACAAATACAAATGAAAATTTAGTTTTACCCTCTAGTTCTCAACCAGATGAACAAGAGGATAATATTAGTACAAACAGTACACCAATAGGAATTAAAACTATTCAAATTCCTATATTTCCTACTGATCCTAGTAATAATTCTATAAAAACTAGAATGGAAGAAATTCAAACTTCAACAATTGATAAAAAGTCAAAAGTTGGAATAAATATCAAAATCACATTTCAATTTAGAAAATATAAAAAATATTCTCTAAATGCTTTTATTGATACTGGAGCTACAATTTGTAGTTGCAGAAGAAATGCAATTCCTGTAGAAAAATGGGAATCAATGAAAAAACCTATAAAAATAATAGGAATAGACGGTAGTAAAACTATTATACATTATAAAGTTAAAAATTTACCAATCTACATAAACAATGTTAGATTTGTGATTCCTAAAATTGTATGTTTTCCTAACATGAAAGGAGATATATTATTAGGAAATAATTTTATATGTAAATATTTACCTTTTACTATAGATAAAAATTCTATTTGGTTATCAGTAAAAGATGATTTTATAAAAATTCCAATTGAAGAAAATAATAAAATTGTGTGTAATAAAAAAATTACACCTATTAAAATTAATTAGTAGTTTATTACTAATATTTGCTGATTTTTTGAGCATGCCTCATGGATAGAGGTAAAGAGCCTCTAAAAGAAATAGTCGGTGAATGGACAATCGTTCACAAAAAGCCCAACAAAGGGAAAGCAGAATTAAACTCCAAAAAAGGATTTGTACCTGCACAGATACCATTTTATCCTAACCAAGGATATTATGTGTCCTGTCAAAAGGTAAACCAACCACTTGGATCAAATGTTTTAAATTACCCGATGGTAAACCAACTAATGGGAAATACTTTTTCATTGACCCCAAATACGGTGAGTCAATTACAATGGTCCCAAAATCCGAATTCAGTGTCACAAACAAGTTATGCTGAAGTCATTAAGGGAGCTGAGAATTTGTTAAATCAACAACAAATTCAAGAATTAAAAGATCTTTCAAAAATTAAAGATTTTTATAATTCTGGTTTATCACCAGAAAATTATGATTTTATAAATGAGATATGGTAAACCCATATTTCAAATCAAAGAGCCAATTTTATCCTACTTTAAAATACAGACTTGATCACGAACCATTTGATATAACCAATATTGAATGGGGTTTTACTAAAGAAATAGTTGTGCAAAATCTATCTTTTCATCTTTTAAAAGATTTTCCAGCTATTGTAAAGTCTGTTTTACAAAACATCATAAATAATGATGATTTTTATTACTATTTTCATATTGATATTACTAGTCTAATTGGTATAGCTGAACAAGAAAAATTTTATCAGCCGTATCAAATTTGGATTATTAAAAAGATGATTGGAACACCCCAATTATCTACTGTTAATGAAGATAAAGAACCTTTGTCAAAAACAATTAATGAGTGTTACAATAAATTTGAAAATTATCAAGTCCAAACAGGATTAGAATTATTATCACAAGCCTATTATCTTCTCCATGATGAAGTCTACAAACTATGGACGGATGGAAAAAGAATATTGGCATTTCCAAATGGAAACATCCAGGAGGAAAGAAATGAAGAATCTGTGAAGCTGTTAAAAAAGATTGTTGAAATGGAGATAGAAGATTTTCCATCTCACATCACAGAAAAAATCAAATATACATGGGAGATGTGGAACTCACCACCAAGACTCTCATCAGATTCTTTACATTTAGATGAAATAGAAGAAATGAATCTCGATAATATGCAAGAAGGTTGAAGTCAACAAAGATAGCAACCTGAAAGGAAGGAAATCCACATACCAACAACAAAGATTGGCAACGTGGATGTCATCATCAAATCCATGATGAAGACAAAAGAAGAAAATCCAAGTGCAGACAAACAAGTCTTGCAACGTGGAAGCTATCATCAAACCAATGATGATGTAAGCAATGATGGAAGCTACCATCACACAAGCAAGTGATGGAAGCAGCCATTAATTGAAGCATGCAACGTGGAAACAACCAGGTCCATGCAATTAAAAATACAAGAAGACAAATGAGACGTGGAAGCAGCCACATCCATTTGAAGACTGAATCCTTATCAGAAATACTGTTCGGGATTCAAAATACAATTGTATAGAATTTTTTGAATTCCTCTATAAATAGGGAGGAAAGCTCAATTGTATAGTATCTTGTAAATTACCAAATACTTTACTTTTTAGTTTTCTCTTTTGTAACCTTTTCCTTTTGTTAATAAAGAGTCTATATTCCCTTCCGCTCATACTCTCAACCCTTATGAAATAAATATGATTAATGCCATTAAATATTAAAATGTTTAATATTTCCCCCCCGGTGATTGGTATCAGAGGTGCCAGTGTAACGAGTTTCTGGAGAAATAATATCGTAATATCTATTGTAAGTTTTACTCTTTGATTTACATTTCTGTTTGTTTCACAGTTGTTTGTTTCAAAACCTATATCTGTTTATCTGTCTTCTTGTTGCCGTTGAGTCCAGGGAGGACGTTAGGCGTTGTGTGAAGACGTTAGGATAACAGGCCGGTCTTAGGTACCAGAAATAAACATTATGGAGCAAATCGAGTGTCAGTTTAAAAATAAAACTTGTTGATATGAAAACAACGTTTCATCTCTGAGTAAGGGTATTAATAGTCTTGTTGATATGACTTCTTTTTATTTTGGTAAGTTATTTAGTAAAGTCAGTTCTGTAGAAGAAAAAATAAATAACTTAGGTAATATAAAAGATTTAGACTTAAACCATGAGTCTAAAGAAATATTAACTAGTGTTAATAATAAACTAGATCATGTTTTAAATAATAATAATATCGAGTCCGATGTAAATTTAGGTCCTTTATATTACGGTAATGGTCAAGATCATATTTTTGTTTTATCTGATAAAGAAAACACTTCATCTGATGATTCGTCATCTATGTTAAAAAGTTATAAAAAACATAAAAAAACGTAAAAAAGATGATAAACAAAATAAATATGATTTCCAGTCCTATAAAACACTTATAGAACATTGGAAAGAAAAATTTACTACTAGTAATGATCAACTAGAAAGAGTTGAATATTTAAAACTAATTGAAGAACTTTATGAAAACATAAAGATCTTTTTAGTATGTTTAATTATCATTATATGTTAAAATATGATGATAGTAGCAGTTCAAGTAATTCTGAAAAAACAGAATTATATAAGAAATAATTTGATGATGAAAAAACTTTAACAGATCAGGATCAAGACATAAAAGTCTCAACTTATAATTTTGATGAAGAAACCACTTCATCTGAAGAAGTAGACGAAGAAATAAATATTCTAGAACCTATGGATACTGAACCACCAGATCCATATAGAAAAAGAAAAATAGAATCAGATAGTCAAACAGATGATCATTTGATTAATAATTTAAGAAAAGTTCAATATACAATCAGTATGTTGACTAGTAATATAAAAAAATTAACTATTAATCCTAAAAATATAAGAGATTATAAAACTTCACTAGAATGTTTAGGTGTAAAACCTAATACTCATCATAGGGATAAAAAGAAAAAATATAATAAACTAGTTAAAGGGAAACTAGAAAATAAAAAAAATTTGGTCATATTATGAGTCAGTTTTCTAGAAGAAAAACTTCTAAAAAACTTAAAGGTATTTTAGATATTAAGTCAAGTCATATAGTCAAAAACTTTTCTAACAAAAGAAAAGCAGTTGGAAAAAGAATTAAAAGTTTTGAAAAACAAGATTTAAAAGTTTATAAAAAGCTAACAAATCCTTATAAAATATTATTAGAATCAAAACAGGATACTGATGAAAATATATTTTTACTAGAAAATTCTAGAAAAACTAGAATTCAAAAAGTAAATACTATTATTCAACAAATGAAAATTGGGAAAAATGATATTATCACTCTTTTAAATTTTCAACTCAAGAAATATTATACATATATTGCAATTAATTTTCAATTTAGAGATTATAAAAAATATTCTCTACATGCTTTATTAGATACTGGAGCTACAACCAGTAGTTGCAGAAAAAATGCAATTCCTATAGAAAAATGGGAACCTATGAATAATCCTATAAGAGCAATTGGAATAGATGGTAACGAAACCATAATCCAATATAAAGCTAGAAATATACCAATCTACATAAACAATGTTAGATTTGTAATACCAAAGATTTTGTGTTTTCCTGAAATGCATGGAGACATATTATTAGGAAATAATTTTATATATCAACATTCACCTTTTTCTATTGATAAAAATTTTATTATTCTATCTGTAGAAAATTTCTCAGTGGAAATACCACTTGTAGAAAACCATAAGTTTGTGTGTGATGAAAACTTTACACCAACAAAAAAAGAATAAATTAAACAACTAGAAACAAATTATTGGTTGTTTAAAATTCTTGAAAATAATTTTAGTGAAGAACCATTAAAATTATGGAAAAATAGTCCTAGGTACTATGAAATAAAATTAATAAATCCTAATAAAATCATTAGGGTTAAACCTATAATCTATACTAAACAAGATATAGATGAATTTGATGTTCAAATAAATGAACTTCTAGAAAAAGGATTAATAGAAAAAACTAATAGTCCTTATTCCAGTCCAGCTTTTATAGTAAGAAACCATGCTGAAATTAAAAGAGGAAAAGCTAGGATGGTCATTAATTATAAGAGATTAAATCAAAATACTATTTTCGATGGATATTTTATTCCAAGAAAAGAAGTATTAATTAATCAAGCTAAACATGCTAAATGTTTTAGTAAATTTGATTGTAAATCGGGATTTTGGCAAATCATGCTAACTGATGAATCAAAACCTTTGACAGCCTTTAGTGTCCCTAATGGTCATTATCACTGGAAGGTAATGCCATTTGGTCTTTGTAATGCCCCACAAGTTTTTCAAAGATGGATGGATTCCATTTTTAATAAGTATAAAAAATTTTGTGTGGTATATATAGATGATATCTTAGTCTTTTCAAAACCACTTGAAGAGCATAGAAAACATCTAAATACTATTTCTCAAGAATTCCTAAAACATGGAATTATTTTAAGCCCTAAAAAGATAGAGCTTGAGAAAACAGAAATAGAATTTTTAGGACTAAAATTATCAGCACATGGTCTTCAACTTCAAGATCATATTATTGTAAAAATAAAAGAATTTTCTGAAAAAATAAAAGATAAAAAACATCTTTCACAATTTTTAGGAATAGTTAATTATGGAAGAACCTTTTTTCAAAAATTAGCTGAAAAAATAGGAATGTTATATGATAAATTAAAAAAGAATATTTGTTTTTGTTGGTCTAAACAAGATAAACAAATTATAAAAAATATAAAAACAGAAATAACTTATAATCCAAAAGTTTATTTACCTAAAAAAGGTGATAAACTAATTTTAGAAACAGATGCATCACAATACTATTGGGGATGTATTCTGAAAGCTAAAACAGCTACTAATAATGAAGAACTAATATGTTGTTATAGTTCAGGAAAATTTAAACCAAATGAGGTTAATTATATTATTTATGAAAAAGAATTATTAGCCATTAAAAAAGGGATAAAAACTTTCCTTATTTATTTAGCACCTGAAAAGTTCATTATAAGAACTGATAATCAGGCAATTAAACAGTTTTTAACTAAAAATAGTTTAGAAACTATTCCTAGAAGAATTAGGTGATATAATGATTTATGTACTTTTAATTTTGAAGTTTTTTATGTTAAAAGTGATAAAAATCTACTTGCTAATTTTTTGAGCAGGCCTCATGGATAGAGGTAAACAGCCTCTAAAAGAAATAGTCGGTGAATGGACAACCGTTCACAAAAAGCCCAACAAAGGGAAAGCAGAATCAAACTCTAAAAAAGGATTTGTACATGCACAAATACCATTTTATTCTAACCAAGGATATTATGTGTCCTGTCCAAGGGTAAACCAACTACTTGGATCAAATGTTTTAAATTCCTCGATGGTAAACCAACCAATGGGAAATACTTTTTCATTGACCCCAAATACGGTGAGTCAATTACAATGGTCCCAAAATCTGAATTTAGTGTCACAAACAAGTTATGCTGAAGTCATTAAGGGAGCTGAGAATTTGTTGAATCAACAACAAATTCAAGAATTAAAAGATCTTTCAAAAATTAAAGATATTTATAATCCTGGTTTATCACCAGAAAATTATGATTTTATAAATGAGATATGGAAAACCCATATTTCAAATAAAAGAGCCAATTTCCGAAGAGCTCTTACCAAATTTTCATTATTCTTAGTTGAAAAAACAACTAAAGAAAATAAAGCTAAAGATTTATTATTAAAATTTATTTTATATAGAGAATGGGATGAATTCCCGTTAGAATTCATGGATATAAGGGAGATAAACAATCTTCTTGATATTATTCAATATTTTATTCATAAAGGGAAAAACAATTCTATTATGAATAAAGTATTTAGAATATGCATGTATAATAAAGCTAGGAAATTATTACCGGTAGAAATATTCACAAAAATTTGGTAAGAGCTCTTCGGAAATTGGCTCTTTGATTTGAAATATGGGTTTTCCATATCTCATTTATAAAATTATAATTTTCTGGTGATAAACCAGGATTATAAAAATCTTTAATTTTTGAAAGATCTTTTAATTCTTGAATTTGTTGTTGATTCAACAAATTCTCAGCTCCCTTAATGACTTCAGCATAACTTGTTTGTGACACTGAATTAGGATTTTGGGACCATTGTAATTGACTCACCGTATTTGGGGTCAATGAAAAAGTATTTCCCATTGGTTGGTTTACCATCGGGTAATTTAAAACATTTGATCCAAGTGGTTGGTTTACCCTTGGACAGGACACATAATATCCTTGGTTAGGATAAAATGGTATCTGTGCAGGTACAAATCTTTTTTTGGAGTTTGATTCTGCTTTCCATTTGTTGGGCTTTTTGTGAACGGTTGTCCA
Organism: Gossypium hirsutum; assembly: GCF_007990345.1. Lineage (NCBI taxonomy): Eukaryota > Viridiplantae > Streptophyta > Magnoliopsida > Malvales > Malvaceae > Gossypium > Gossypium hirsutum. Next base: position 27,431,620 of record NC_053441.1, read on the forward strand.
TTCACCGACTATTTCTTTTAGAGGCTGTTTACCTCTATCCATGAGGCCTGTTCAAAAAATCAACAAGTAGATTTTTATCACTTTTAACATAAAAAACTTCAAAATTAAAAGTACATAAATCATTATATCACCTAATTCTTCTAGGAATAGTTTCTAAACTATTGTTAGTTAAAAACTGTTTAATTGCCTGATTATCAGTTCTTATAATGAACTTTTCAGGTGCTAAATAAATAAGGAAAGTTTTTATCCCTTTTTTAATGGCTAATAATTCTTTTTCATAAATAATATAATTAACCTCATTTGGTTTAAATTTTCCTGAACTATAACCACATATTAGTTCTTCATTATTATTAGCTGTTTTAGCTTTCAGAATACATCCCCAATAGTATTGCAATGCATCTGTTTCTAAAATTAGTTTATCACCTTTTTTAGGTAAATAAACTTTTGGATTATAAGTTATTTCTGTTTTTATATTTTTTATAATTTGTTTATCTTGTTTAGACCAACAAAAACAAATATTCTTTTTTAATTTATCATATAACATTCCTATTTTTTCAGCTAATTTTTGAAAAAAGGTTCTTCCATAATTAACTATTCCTAAAAATTGTGAAAGAAATTTTTTATCTTTTATTTTTTAGGAAATTCTTTTATTTTTACAATAATATGATCTTGAAGTTGAAGACTATGTGCTGATAATTTTAGTCCTAAAAATTCAATTTCTGTTTTCTCAAGCTCTATCTTTTTAGGGCTTAAAATAATTCCATGTTTTAGGAATTCTTGAGAAATAGTATTTAGATGTTTTCTATGCTCTTCAAGTGTTTTTGAAAAGACTAAGATATCATCTATATATACCATACAAAATTTTTTATACTTATTAAAAATGGAATCCATCCATCTTTGAAAAACTTGTGGGGCATTACAAAGACCAAATGGCATTACCTTCCATTGATAATGACCATTAGGGACACTAAAGGCTGTCAAAGGTTTTGATTCATCGGTTAGCATGATTTGCCAAAATCCCGATTTACAATCAAATTTACTAAAATATTTAGCATGTTTAGCTTGATTAATTAATACTTCTTTTCTTGGAATAAAAAAATCCATCGAAAATAGTATTTTGATTTAATCTCTTATAATTAATGACCATCCTAGCTTTTCCTCTTTTAATTTCAGCATGGTTTCTTACCATAAAAGCTGGACTGGAATGAGGACTATTAGTTTTTCTATTAATCCTTTTTCTAGAAGTTCATTTATTTGAACATCAAATTCATCTATATCTTGTTTAGTATAGATTATAGGTTTAACCCTAATGATTTTATTAGGATTTATTAATTTTATTTCATAGTACCTAGGACTATTTTTCCATAATTTTAATGGTTCTTCACTAAAATTATTTTCAAGAATTTTAAACAACCAATGATTTGTTTCTAGTTGTTTAATTTATTCTTTTTTGTTGGTGTAAAGTTTTCATCACACACAAACTTATGGTTTTCTACAAGTGGTATTTCCACTGAGAAATTTTTTACAGATAGAATAATAAAATTTTTATCAATAGAAAAAGGTAAATGTTGATATATAAAATTATTTCCTAATAATATGTCTTCATGCATTTCAGGAAAACACAAAATCTTTGGTATTACAAATCTAACATTGTTTATGTAGATTGGTATATTTCTAGCTTTATATTGAATTATGGTTTCGTTATCATCTATTCCAATTGCTCTTATAGGATTATTCATAGGTTCCCATTTTTCTATAGGAATTGCATTCTTTCTGCAACTACTGGTTGTAGCTCCAGTATCTAATAAAGCATGTAGAGAATATTTTTTATAATCTCTAAATTGAAAATTAATTTCAATATATGTATAATATTTCTTGGGTTGAAAATTTGAAAGAGTGATAATATCATTTTTCCCAATTTTCATTTGTTGAGTAATAGTATTTACTTTTTGAATTCTAGTTTTTCTAGAATTTTCTAATAAAAATATATTTTCATCAGTATCCTGTTTTGATTCTAATAATATTTTATAAGGATTTGTTACCTTTTTATAAACTTTTAAATCTTGTTTTTCAGAACTTTTAATTCTTTTTCCAACTCTTTTTTTTTGTTAGAAAATTTTTTGACTATATGACCTGACTTAATATCTAAAATACCCTTAAGTTTTTTAGAAGTTTTTCTTCTAAAATATTGACTATTAGTATGACGAAATTTTTTTATTTTCTAGTTTTCCTTTTACTTGTTTATTGCATTTTTTCTTTTTATGCCTATGGTTAGTATTCAGTCTTAAAGTTTTACTAAATAATTCATCTTTGTTTTTAAGATTTAACTCATCTATAGTTAAATTTTTTATTTTCTTAGTCAAAATACTATCTGTATTTTGATAACAATCTATCAGATAATCATTTGTTTGACTGTCTGACTCTATTTTTCTTTTTCTATATGGATCTGTTGGTTCAGTATCCATTGGTTCTGGAATATTTATTTCCTCGTCTATTTCTTCAGATGAAGTGGTTTCTTCATCAGAATTATAAGTTAAGACTTTTATGTCTTCATCCTGATCTGTTGAAGTTTTTTGTTCATCAGATTGTTTCTTTAATAATTCTGTGCTTTTAGAATTACTCGAACTACTACTATCATCATATTTTAACATATAATGATAATTAAACATACTAAAAAGATCTTTATGTTTTTCATAAAGTTATTCAATTAGTTTTAAATATTCAACTCTTTCTAGTTGATCATTAGTAGTAGTAAATTTTTCTTTCCAATGTTCTATAAGTGTTTTATAGGACTGGAAATCATATTTATTTTGTTTATCATCTTTTTTACGTTTTTTTATGTTTTTTTATAATTTTTCAACATAGATGACAACTCATCAGATGAAGTGTTTTCTTCATCAGATAAAACAAAAATATGATCTTGACCATTACCATAATATAAAGGACCTAAATTTACATCGGACTCGATATTATTATTATTTAAAACCTGATCTAGTTTATTATTAACACTAGTTAATATTTCTTTAGACTCATGGTTTAAGACTAAATCTTTTATATTACCTAAGTTATTTATTTTTTCTTCTACAGAACTGACTTTACTAAATAACCTACCAAAATAAAAAGAACTCATATCAACAAGACTATTTATACCCTTACTCAGAGATGAAACGTTGTTTTCATTTCTAGAGTCTATATGCGTAATATGATCACAAGTTTTATCTTTAAACTGACACTCGATTTGCTCCATAATGTTTATTTCTGGTACCTAAGACCGGCCTGTTATCCTAACGTCTTCACACAACGCCTAACGTCCTCCCTGGACTCAACGGCAATAATAAGACAGATAAACAGATATAGGTTTTGAAACAAACAACTGTGAAACAAACAGAAATGTAAATCAAAGAGTAAAACTTACAATAGATATTACGATATTATTTCTCCAGAAACTCGTTACAACAGCACCTTTGATACCAATCACGGGGGGGGGGGGAATATTAAACATTTTAATATTTAATGGCATTAATCATATTTATTTCATAAGGGTTGAGAGTATGAGCGGAAGGGAATATAGACTCTTTATTAACAAAAGGAAAATGTTACAAAAGAGAAAACTAAAAAGTAAAGTATTTGGTAATTTACAAGATACTATACAATTGAGCTTTCCTCCCTATTTATAGAGGAATTCAAAAAATTCTATACAATTGTATTTTGAATCCCGAACAGTGTTTCTGATAAGGATTCAGTCTTCAAATGGATGTGGCTGCTTCCACGTCTCATTTGTCTTCTTGTATTTTTAATTGCATTGACCTGGTTGTTTCCACGTTGCATGCTTCAATTAATGGCTGCTTCCATCACTTGCTTGTGTCATGGTAGCTTCCATCATTGCTTACATCATCATTGGTTTGATGATAGCTTCCACATTGCAAGACTTGTTTGTCTGCACTTGGATTTTCTTCTTTTGTCTTTATCGTGGATTTGATGATGACATCCACGTTGCCAATCTTTGTTGTTGGTATGTGGATTTCCTTCCTTTCAGGTTGCTATCTTTGTTGACTTCAACCATGATGAATTGTAGAAATATCTTGATGACAAGTTTCCCATATATGTTTAATTTGCTCTAGAATGTAGGATGGGAAATCATCAATGTCCATGTCGACTATCTTTTTTAATAGGCGAACAGATTCTTCATCTTTTTCTTCTATAATTCCAGTATGATATGTCAGTATTCTTCTTCCATCAGTTCTGAGTTGAAAGTCTTTTTCTTGAAGAAGATATTTGGCTTTTCCCAATAAATCAATCCCTCTTTGGATTTGATAGTGGTTTAAATTATTTTGACACCTGTCAATTGTTTTTGTCAAGTGTTCTTTATCTTCATTAAGAGCTGATAATCGAGGACTATCAAATACTCTCTAAATTTCCCAAATTTGATATGACTGATAAAATTTTTCTTTTTCAGCAATACCAATAAAACTGCTTATTTTTATATAAAAGTACTAGAAAAAATCATCATTGTTTATGATGTTTTGTAGTAAGGATTTTACTACAGCTGGAAAATCTTTTAAATGGTGAAAAGAAAAGTTTTGAGTAACAATTTCTCTTACAAAACCCCATTCAATATTAGTTATATCGAACGGTTCATGATCCAATCTATATTTTATAGTTGGGTAATTTTCACCTATAAAATTAGTAAAAACATAAGATTGTAGAAAATATTCTGAAAAAACTTTTTGGAATTGATTCTGCTGGTTACAGATAATTCCATTAATTTTATTGAATATTTCTATCAGTAAAATCTGTCTAGATTTGTTATATAAACAGATTCTAAATACTTTATTCATAATAGAATTGTTTTTCCCTTTATGAATAAAATATTGAATGATATCAAGAAGATTGTTTATCTCCCTTATATCCATAAATTCTAACTGGAATTCATCCCATTCTCTATATAAAATAGATTTTAATAATAAATCTCCAGCTTCATTTTCTTTAGTTGTTTTTTCAACTAAGAATAATGAAAATTTGGTAAGAGCTCTTCGGAAATTGGCTCTTTGATTTGAAATATGAGTTTTCCATATCTCATTTATAAAATCATAATTTTCTGGTGATAAACTAGGATTATAAAAATCTTTAATTTTTGAAAGATCTTTTAATTCTTGAATTTGTTGTTGATTCAACAAATTCTCAGCTCCCTTAATGATTTCAGCATAACTTGTTTGTGACACTGAATTCGGATTTTGGGATCATTGTAATTGACTCACCGTATTTGGGGTCAATGAAAAAGTATTTCCCATTGGTTGGTTTACCATCGGGTAATTTAAAACATTTGATCCAAGTGGTTGGTTTACCCTTGGACAGGACACATAATATCCTTGGTTAGGATAAAATGGTATCTGTGCAGGTACAAATCCTTTTTTGGAGTTTGATTCTGCTTTCCATTTGTTGGGCTTTTTGTGAACGGTTGTCCATTCACCGACTATTTCTTTTAGAGGCTGTTTACCTCTATCCATGAGGCCTGCTCAAAAAATCAGCAAATATTAGTAATAAACTACTAATTAATTTTAATATGTGTAAAATTTTTATTACACACAATTTTATTATTTTCTTCAATTGGAATTTCTATAAAATCATCTTTTACTGATAACCAAATAGAATTTTTATCTATAGTAAAAGGTAAATATTTACATATAAAATTATTTCCTAATAATATGTCTCCTTTCATGTTAGGAAAACATACAATTTTAGGAATCACAAATCTAACATTGTTTATGTAGATTGGTAAATTTTTAACTTTATAATGTATAATAGTTTTACTACCGTCTATTCCTATTATTTTTATAGGTTTTTTCATTAATTCCCATTTTTCTATAGGAATTGCATTTCTTCTGCAACTACAGATTGTAGCTCCAGTATCAATAAAAGCATTTAGAGAATATTTTTTATATTTTCTAAATTGAAATGTGATTTTGATATTTATTCCAACTTTTGACTTTTTATCAATTGTTGAAGTTTGAATTTCTTCCATTCTAGTTTTTATAGAATTATTACTAGGATCAGTAGGAAATATAAGAATTTGAACAGTTTTAATTCCTATTGGTGTACTGTTTGTACTAATATTATCCTCTTCTTCATCTGGTTGAGAACTAGAGGGTAAAACTAAATTTTTATTTGTATTTGTTATACAATTATTTTTAAAATACAATTTATTGCCTGATGACATATATCCTGTAGTACTAACTGGTTTAGAAGTACTAGAACTATTAATTTTTTCCATCATCCAATCTCTTGGAATTGACAGATCTTTTAATCATTGACTCTAGGTTGGTTGGTCTCTTCTAAACCTAATTAATTTTGAATTAAAATATTAATTAATTAGATATAAATAGATTTACTTTTTTACTTTAAATAAAAACAAATTGAAATAATGAAAATAAAATAATAAACTAAATACATTTGTTTCACAAAATAACTTGGTAGTTTCGACCACCACATATGTGTTTCAATATGAGTTTTAGCACTTAGCTCCAATTAAACGGGAAGTTGAATTGAGTTAAAGAAAAGGGCTTCCTGTTTTGTACGATAGGAACTGAAGAAAATGAAGAGCGAAAGTTTTTGTATTTATTTCCTTTGGGCTCATAATTTTCAAACCCATTTATTTATTTCAAAAAGTGTTCTACACTTTCCATCTTTGATTTAACATCATATTGATCCAATCCCCACCACATCAACCTCTACTTTCTTTTCTTTTCTCTAAACAATATACAACGAATAACAATTGAATTAATTCCAAACAAAAACAATAAATATTTTTTATTTACTTTAATATGGGAACTTAAAATGATCCAATTGAGAATAAAGGTCAAATCTACAATTATACGCATAGTACAAGACTAATGATTGAATTTAATTAAATAAATTTGAATATTACTGTTTGGAATAAGACTAAAAAAATTAATTTGAAAATTAAAAAGAAACAATTAATCAAATTTAGTACAGCCTCTAAATTTACAACTTCTGTAAAAAAATACAGATTAATAGCAAAAATTAACCTTCATTGCATATTTAACAAAAATTAAATAAAGATTTTCTTTATAACATCATTTAGTTGTTTGATTAATATAGTGCTAAACGATGTTATAAAGAAAATCTTTGATCATAAAAAGATAAAATAGCAAGACATAAATTCTTAATTAGACGTTAGGGTATGTTTTGGTGAGAGGTTTGAGAAGAAGATTGTATAAAACTGTGATTTCATAATAATTTTATTCATTTTTAATAGAAAAAATGATAAATTAGATTTTTCCTTTTTCCTTTTAGTATTTTTAGTTGGATTTGAATTTTGTCAAGAGAAAAAAGCTGAAAGCTAGGAGAAAAAAATTTAATTTGTCATTCTTTTATTAGAAAGTGACAGAAATAACGTGAAATCACTGTTTCATACAATTCTTAGCCAAGGTTTGGTGGAGTAATTTTAAACTTTATTTGGCTTTCCAATTTTTTTTAAATATTTTAGTTTTTAATTTAAATTTTCATCTTTTCTAATTTTAAATTTGTGTTTTTGTCAAACCATCTCAAAATAGATGGAAATTTTAATATTATCACATGGATAAAAACTTAAAAATATGATTTAAAAAAAGAGAGTAAAATATCTATCGTTGCTCATAAATATTTTGTAAAAAAATAAACGATGGGTAGCAGGTGAAGGCATGAAGAAGATGTGGCCAATGAACTATATGAGGGATCACCCCATCTTCTCTTGCTAACATTCTCTGCAGAGCTTGGTTTACCTGTACCACACTAAAATTACATGCATTATAGCTTCTAGGTTTTTGAGGCACTTGTCAAAAGTACCTCTATAAGCTGCTAGGTGGTATTCTGCACTTTTGAGCCCCCAAGAAAATGTAGTATATTTTTATATATCTACAACAAATTCAAGTTATAGCCGCGTTGTAAAGCGAAAATGCCACCATGGTCCAGCTTTGCGGTTTTGGGCCACCCAATTTCGACTCGAGATACCTTTATTGATCCCATCTGATTTGAAATCCTCGAAAATGTATGTTACTTCCTACATTATTTAAAGAAATGGATTGTTTTTGTTCACTAGGCAAAAGAGCACCCTTTTTCTTTTTGACATATCATGTTTTTTGGTTGAATGGTGACGTTCTCATTTTTTTCATTTTTGGGAGAGGATTCCAACCGAGACACCCACATTTAATCATTTGATCAACAAAAATGACATATCAAAGAAAAGTATATTTTGTATTAAATGTATTTCAAAAGGCGGGTTTTACAAGGCACTTTTGCCCATGTTGTTCGGTCAGCAAAAACAATCAATTTATCCGTTATTTTTTAAAATAGATAACCATTAATTTTGTCAATATTATATATAAGGGCATTTTCATAATTTTATTATGAGCATGCGAATTTTTTAATTGACCCGCCTTGAAACCTGATTTCAAAGAAAAAGGTTGACCCTATTAGATCAAATTAGATTGGGCCAAAACCCGTCGGGTTTAGAAATTTTTGTCATCCCTATATTTCACAAAGAAAATACACCAAAGGATACGAATGAAATTAAAAAAATTTGGTACACAGGTATTTTTAATTCCACAAGTAAATTTAAAAAATTGTCAGGTGTCTCTCATTTCTTTTATATATATTTATATTTATATTTATTTTTTTAAAAACATTTTACTATATCTTATAGAATACTTGTCATCACTTTAACCCTACTTATGGAATCTAAAAACTTCATGTTTGTGTATGTGTGTGAGGTTATGCAGGCTTTCAAATATTCCATTTGGATAGACGCTTTTGGTGAGATTAAAAATAATGTTGGTAGCGAGATTAATTATTGTAGTTGTGAAATTGGATACTGTAGTGGTGAGACCAAAATCAGTGGTTAAGTATGTATTTGGATTCAATTATAGCAGTGAATTGAATTATTGCAAGGAGAAAAAAAATGACCATTATAGACATTGGATTAAAAGATTAAAATATGTAGAATAAAAATTTTAATTTATTTTATTTTATAAACTTAAACATAATAAAAATTTATTACAATTATATTATGGTATATAATAATTAAAAATAAATTATATCAAATGATTTTTTATGTATTTATATTATTTGTTAAATTAATTAATTATAAATTAATTAGTATTAACCTTATAATAATTACATATTCATAAAATGCATAGAAAGTTAGAGTGCGCGTCAGTTGTCGCTTGGAGGTAAAGAAGTTTTTATAAAATCAATTTTACAAGCTATCCCAGTTGATACAATGCAATGTTTTTTTATTGCTTGTTACAGTATGTCATGAATTGGAAAGTATTATTAGTAAATTCTGGTGGAGAAATTCTAAAACAAGGAAGGGAATCCATTGGAGTGATTGGAGGGGGATGTGCAAGCCCAAGGCACAAGGAGGATTGGGGTTTAGGGATTTGAAAAAGTTCAACATAATGTTGCTTGCAAATCAAGGCTGGAGATTAATTATGAAACTGGATTGTTTGTTTGCTCGTGTCATGAAAGCAAAGTACTATCCAAAAAATAACTTTATGAGTGCTAGTTTAGGTTCTCACCCTTCATATTCTTGAATGAGCATTTGGGGTGCGAGGAGACTTCTAGAACTAGGCATGGGGTGGAGAGTTGGAAATGACAGATCAATAAATATTTGGAACAATGCTTGGTTACCAGGGCTTAGACATAGAAAAGTAACAGTTCAGAATATTGATATTAATTATACAACAATAGCATATTTTATTAATCTAGAGTTGGCTACTTGGAATTTGGAGGCCTTGAGAAAGCTTTTTGTTGAAGAGAAAGTAAACATAATATTGACTATCCCAGTTGTTGAAGTTGATCTTAGAGATAAGAGGGTGTGGAGGGGTGAAAATGCAAGTGTGCATTCAGTAAAAAGTGGATATAAGTGGCTGCTAAATGGGGATGCGACAAGATCACATAGGGAAGTGACACAACAATCTACACTATAACAGAATTTCTACAAAAAATTATGGAGATTACAAATTCCGAGCAAAATTAAAATTACAATATGGAAACTAGCTAATAATTACATTCCTACGTTTGACAATTTATAGTTGAGGAAGTTGTTGGTGATGAATTTTTGTCCTCTCTATCGTACAATGCAAGAATCAGTGAGCCACATTTTTCGAGATTGCACGTTCATCAAAAGTGTCCTGCAATGGGTGGGGATCGATGTCTCACCCAATATTCAAGGACAAAGTTGGAAAACGTGGTTAGCAAATTCGTCTGTTAGTATAAGAGAGGATCAATGCAAATGGTTAGCCATTGTTTTTTGGGCAATTTGGCACCACAGAAACAAGGTTTATCATCAAGGTGAAAGACAGAGTATAGTTGTAACACCGCTAACCCATATCCGTCTACAGAATAGGGTTACGGAGCCTTACCAAAATTTACAAATCAAATATAGATATTTCATAACATTTAACATTCATATCAGGAATCATTCATAATGAATCATATCCCTTAAATTATCCCACGAGGCCCAAAATATGCATCAGAAATAAGTAGGGACTAAATCGAGTATTCGAAAAATTTTTCCTAGGTGCAAGGTACACACGCCCGTGTGTTTCACACGGCCAAGAGACACGCTTGTGTGGGCATTCGAAATAGGGTACATGGTCATGTCTCAGCTCGCGTCCATACCCGTGTAACTCTCTGACTTAGGTCACACGGTCAAGTCACACACCTATGTGCTAGGCTATGTGTAGGTGCAAAGGTCACACGGCCAAGCCACACGCTCGTGTGCCAAGCCGTTGAAAAATCTTAAGCATTTTGTTTTGAATTTTTAAAATGCAGGGGACACACGGTTGAGACACACCCATGTGCTAGGCCGTGTGTCACATACGGCTGAGACACATGCCCGTGTCTTTGCCTGTGTGGATAAAATAAGGCCATTTTCAAGCCATATTTCTCATCCATTTGGTCTTCTACCTACATTAACATTTTAACATATTCAAAAACCAATCCAAAACATTTAAACTAAACTAAAACCAAGTCATAAATATGTCATATACCTCATTTCTCAACATTCCAATTTACCATATTTATCAAAACATCTATTTGCTTACTTTTACCAACTATACTATCTCATCTCATACATCAATATGCCTATAACTTATCCATCATTCAACCGCATCAAACACAACAAACATGAAGAAGCCACACATATTCATACATAACATAAGTATGTCCTACTTAAGCCATTCCAATGGCCATTTACAACCAAAATACATATTTGTCATCAATGGCCCAATTGAACCTATACATGCCAGTATACCAAAAATTTAGTTCGTTACATATACCGAAATGAGTCGAAGGATAGTGTAATGATGCTCCGACCAGTTTCCAACCACTTCGAGCTTTCGAATTACTATAAAACAGGAAAAATAATGCTGGGTAAGTATATTATACTTAGTAAGTTCGTATAACGAGAAATTAACTTACCATTCATTTATATTTAAAGTAAGTATGCAAAATTCATCCAAAGAAATTTGGAAATTTTCATAAACATATATAACCTCAAAAAACATGTTAGTCATGTACTTCATGTGAATATCAAGAAATAAGGATGAGCTCATCATGTAAAAATTTTCATAAACATATATTTTCCACATCATATACTCATATAACATATACATTTTTATAATAATTCATCTCAAGGTCAGATTATTCCATGTCAAAACTTTACCCGTTGAATTTATTTAAAATATCGATGGATACACAGGTAGTACACTTGAAGTGTACAAAACTGTAATCCGCCAATTCATATTCAGGGATGCTCATACGAGCACATAAACGGAATGCTCTTTCTTGAGCCATATAATAGGAAGCTCATGTGAGCCATGTAACAGGAAGCTTATCCGGGCTATATAACGAGAAGCTCATGCGAGCCATAATCGGGAAGCTCATGTGAGCCAATAACGGGTAGCTCCGAAGAGCCATTAACGGGAAGCTCCAGATAACCATATATCGAAAAGTTCAAGCGAGCCAATATCGGGAAGCTTAGGAGAGCCATTAACGGGAAGCTTACAAAGAGCCTTTAATTGGGAAGCTCCAAAGAGCCATATAACAGGACGCTCATAAGAGCTGCAGTGTGCCCACAACACATGCAGGATCACAGCCGATTGGGATGCTCCAAAGAGCTATTAACGGGAAGCTCACAAGAACCATATAACGGAAAGCTCGAGAGGGCTAATAACGGGACTCTCTTTCGAGTTCTGGTGTGTCCGCAACATATGCAGGATCACAATCAATACGGGAAATCCTATATCCATCGAATTTCATTTATTCAATCGGAACTTGATGTTTGTTAGACATTGTCAGATATATTATTAATTTCATATTCATAGCAACAATACAATCACATGCACAACATTCAATTCAAGCATATAAATATACACAATTTAGTTACACGAACATACATTGGCAAGTGTTCATCTACGCAAAATCTACTAATCCGACACTTTTTCTTTTCCACGACCTAACTTTGTTTTTGAGTTATCCGGATCTATGCGAGTGAATTTAACGTCAATTTAATACAATTCATATTCAATTAAATTAAATTTACATCTTAGGAAAAATTACCATTTTACCCCTTTGCTTTTAATTAATTTTGATTTCGTCCCTAGGCTCAGAAAATGAAATTCATGCAATTTAATCATTATTCTAGGCCTAGCAAATTTTTACATGTAACATTTGCAGCCCATTTAATTCATAAAATTTAGAATTTTTTTCATAAATTTTACATCTTTACAATGTAGTCCCTAAATCACAATTTCATCAAAATTCACTTTTCAAAAGTTATTTATCTATTAACAACCTTTCATTTTCTACCATAAATTTCATAATTCATGCATATTCATCCATGGAAAAACCCTATTACTTTGATAATTTTACAAATTAATCCCCGAGATAGCTAAATTAAGCTTTTACGATCTCAGAAATATAAAAATTACTAAAAACGGGACAAGAATTTATACCTAATTGAGTCAAAACAACTTACTTGAACTCAACACCCAAAAAATAGGGTTTCCATGTCTTTTAATTGGGAAAGATGATATAAAATGATGATATTAGATATTTATTTTATTTATCATCTTTTATTTATTTACTTTCCAATTTTGTCATTTTCTTTTCTTAAATTTCCATAGATGAATCATCATACTTATATACTAACTCCTCTTAATGGTCTGTTTACCATATACGGACCTCAAATTTTGAATTCCATAGCTATTTGATCTTTTTAGCTACTAGAATTCAACTTTTACATTTTATGCACTTTGGTCCTTTCCATCTAATTGAACATGAAATCGGTAAAATTTTCTTAACAAATTTTTATACGATGTTCTTATCATACGGTAAACCATAAAATAATCTTAAAATATTTTTTCTTACAGACTCGAGTTTGTGTCCCGAAACCACTGTTTCAATTTCATTGAAAACATGCTGTTACAATAGTTGGCCTGGTCACATTTATTAAAACATATTACACAGAGAGTTTTCACACAGAACTAATGAAAACAACAAGCATAGGTCAAAATGACAGTACATGGACTCCACCAAGGTTATATGAAGCTAAATGTAATTTTGACTCGATTTTTGACAAGTGCGTACTTAGTTTGATGACTGGAATAATTTTTAGAGATAACGAGAGGTATATCCTGGCATTTGTACTTACGCGAACAATTATGTGGCCAACGCAACTACCGCTGAGGCGAGAGCCTGCTTACAATCGATGACGGTGGCTGAAGAACTAGGGTTCCAAAGATTGGTGATGAAGTTGAAAGTTATTAAAAAAGCTCGGTCAATAGAGGAGGAAAGATCGAGCATAGATGTGATTGTAAAATAAGTAAAAGAAAGGGCACAAAGATTTAAAGGATTTACCTATTGTTTTGTGGGTTGATCGGTGAACCATGCAGCCCATACGATGGCGGATGGGGGAAAATAATGGTCATCGCTGAGGATTTGGGTTGAGGAGGTGTCTTCAATAGTAGTAGTGGCGGCTAAGGAAGACAGAAAGTCTTTAAGATGAGGAGGAAATGGGTTTTAATGACTCCGACGGTTTTAGTTTCTTCAAAGCTCCATCGTGAATACTGAGGGTAATGAAGCATTGGGGATGGACGATGGTAGTAGAGAAGCTATTGAGGGATGATAGAGAGATTGAACTATTTTTTTCTTTTAAATTCGTGTTTTGGTTTTCTATTTTGCTTTATTTTTTTCTAGTGGATTTTTTGGGGGTTATTGAATGACTGTTGGTTTTGCTTTAATTTTCAGTTAAAGTCTTTTTAGGTTTTCGGTAAGATTTTACTTTTCTTTAATTAGGGGATAGTCACAATCTATTTTGGTGATAGCATTCGTGTGACACGTGTAACGCATGCAGTCATGCAATTATTTTACTTGGTAATGGCATCCTTTCATTTTTCAGTCAAAAAAAAGTTATCGTTAAAATGGTACAATAACTTTTTGAGTGGGAATGTTTTTCTTTTCCTTTTGGAGCTTTAATCTTCGGTTGAAAATTGAGGTGAGAGTGTGGTGAGATGTTGCAAATGCATCTCACCATTAATGATCCAAATAACAAAAAAAGAGAGTAAAAAAACATATGCTCATCATCTTCACTAATGATAATTAACAATTCAAAGGAGTACTAAGTGTTTCATCAAGTATTCTTTTTTCTTTTTCAATCAGTAAAAAGTATTTTCTTTAATTTTTTCAACAACTTTTGATTATTTTCTTTAAGCATGAAATTCTCCTCAACTACCTTTATGTTAATGTTACATTGTTGATCCCCCTTGTCAAGCATGTTTTTGCAATTTTTTTCTTATGTGCTCATCATCTTCATCATTCTCACTCGACAAGTATTCATCTCTTCAAGTCATATTAGAAAACTTAATTTTCATAGTGTTTGTACACTCAACTTGTATGTTCCCAAATCCCTCACACTAGTAACATTGAATACCTTTCTTCTATTCTCTAAACTCATAATTTATGGCAATGGATTTCTCTATAACTTTTATTGGCAACACATCCTTTTTCACTACTCCTATTCCTTCTAATAAATTTCTTGATTGCTTGATTGAAATTTTTGGTAAGAAGGGCTAGTTGCTCTAGAAAGTTCTCAACAGTAATTTCAGCATCAATTTAAAGTAAAGATACAATGTTTGAAGTTAGGTTTTTTTTCTAAGTTGACTTTATCCTTTCTAATTTCCTCCAAATTACCTTTGAAGGTTAGAGGTGATCTAATCAACTAATCGGTTCTCATAGAGTAGTTGTCTTTTGCCTCCTCAATGATTGCCATTTTGATGGAAATTCTTTCTAGAAGAGGTCTAAGAACCTTGAGCGCACTTTGCATTTGAATATTTACACTAAATGTAAAAACTTAAATAGTGATATTTTATAGCTTAACATAAAAAAAGAGAGTATTATCCTCATAAATTCTTACATTTCGAACATAGTAGTTAACATTTAGATATTTGACTACTTCACATTGTTTGTCCTTATTGTCCAACCCTCATAAGTAGAAACACACTTGGAAATACGCCTGAACTTCATGAGGACCTATCACATTAAAGATTATATTTAAGGCCTTTGAGTTGTAGCTAGTTGTTTTGTCTTCTTCAAGTGAACATATTCTTTCAGGCTTAGGAGTGCAAACTCTATTGGCTTTAGTAACGAAGAGTTTCTTGTTAGAAAATAATTTAGAAATTATTTAAGATTTGCACACAACAATTTTTTAAAAAAAATCTAAAACAAACTTTTGTTGTGAAATCTAAAATAATAAATCTGATCAAATAATCACTTGTGTATTGAGGCCTTTAAGAGATGTCCTTGTTGTAATACTCCTTTGTGAAGGTACTCTAACTTTTTGATCAACCCAAAGTAAAATTTGAACTATTTAGACTTTCAACAAATTGATATTTTCTACCATTCTCAAACTTACGTTTGCTTAGAGAGTAACTTGAATCGAGATGAATTTTATAGTTTGAATAACTTGAATAATTCAGTTATTCAAATAACATATTGGTTTATTGTAACCTTCCTAACTTGGTCTGGACGTTATGACCAGATTGAGAAGGCTACATTAGCCACCAGAATGGCTAAGAAGACTAACTAACCTTTTAAAAAAAAATTACCTCGTCTAATTGTAAGAAAATCGTGGTTTTTACTTTGAGTCGGGTTAAAACCTTCAAGTCATCTATACTTTAGGATTCATTTTATTATTAATAGTGATGTTTTAGTAAAACCATTACGTAATGAATTTATTTTGTAAAACTCATAGTAATATAATGCAGTGGAAAATCAGCAATTATGTTAGATTTTACCTAAACAAAATAACATACAATTACCGATTATTAAATTCAAACTACTCGAATGAATAATACATGCATAAAAATCCCAAACCAAAAACTACCAAGCCACAATCCAAATAACAAAATTACAACCCTAACCAGTGAAAAACTTTATTGGAAATTATTTTAAAAATAAAGTAGTTTGAAGCCTGAAGGGTCGTCCACATGTCGGGTCCAATCCTAATCTCGAGCATTACTTCAGAAGTTTAAAACTAGAGAGGTAAGCTTAAGGAAGCTCAGTGTGAGTCAAAATTATAGAACATCATATAATCATTCATATCGAATATAACAGTCAACGTTACCCATCTATACTGTTGCATAGCAATATTAAATTAGTGTATGAGCATGTTATGTTGCACAATGCAAAGGAAAAGGTTCCTACCTAACCATTTGCTACACACCATGAGTTCTCAAAAACTCGTCTACCAAACTCCAAATAGTGCTAGACGAAACTCGATGTGGATAAACCACCAATAATACTAAAGTAAGTAAACTGCCAGTAAAAATGCAATCAGCTGCCAGTAATGTAGACTAGCCACCAGTATTGCAAACAAGATGCTAGTAATGCGATTAAATTGTCCAATCTCCTCGGTACCCCGATGCGGTGCACTAAGAACAATATTGCAGACTTTAAATACCGTTAGTACTCCACGGAACTCCTTTGTCAACCATAAAAACCCATCCCATGCAAATGCAATATGTCATGCAATCAGTAAACACATCATGCTTCCAATAGCAATTTCGGTACAATGAAATGCTTAACATGCATATCAATAAACAATATTGGTGTATACCTTGCTTACCTTTCATTTAATAGTAACAAAGGCATGCGCACATGCTTTCCATATAGTCAATATCACATATGGTATGTAATTTAAATACATATAAGCTCAATGTCAATCATGGCATACTACATACATATCAATCAATGTTTCAAAAATTCAATATGTTATACATGAATTCAACACACAATTTTCACCACGAATTTAGAAATCAGATATATAACATATCAAACATATGGTCAACCAAATTATAACACAAAATAATACATTACATACAACTCGTACACAATTCAATCAGTCCCAACAAAGCCTTCTACAATTGGGCTTCCTATTTAAATATGTATTGATGGTTGTCGAGGCCACCAAATATAAATTTCTATGCTCTAACTAAACTAAACAATAGTTTAGAGAAGTAAGGTCAATCCCACAGGGATTAGGATTCCTAATTTCATTTTTTACGTAACCAGATTCTGTGGTCGTGGCAATTGTCGTGCCTGCGACTTGTAACATGTTATGCTGAAAAATAAAACGGACATGTTTTAGTTGATTAGGGTTTAAAATATGGGAATAAATAGAAAAAAATAATAGTTGATTATAAATTCAAAATAAAATTAAATAATCGAAATTAAATTACATAATCAAATATGCGAATTTTTAGCCTTAGACTCGATATAGTCTAGACTCGATTTGATCCTTGAAAGTGAATTTTTCCTTTCAAACAATAAGTTGGTTATAGTGATTAAAAACTCCATAACCACCAACACTTCCTTGTGTAGTTGATTTCAGGACGTCCTACAAACTAACCATTACTGATTATTTAATCGCGTAACACGCGTTCCCAATCTAGAAGAGCCCAACTCGAATTAACAACATCAACTGCGTAGGTCGTTTAAATCTGATCATTATGTCCCTTGACGAAATCCAACTGGTATTTTCCCACCTGGAAATGCCAATTTGTTCGTGGGAACCCAAATGCGACAGACAACTCTAATCTAATCACGCTTTTTGAGTTGAAACTGAATTAACTTTAAGGGACGATTGTAACTATCTCATATTCTAGAGAGATAATGAATATCGTGTTGTAAGGTTTTAGTACGGGTTCATTTCTCACAATTCTTGATAGGAATAATAACTGACCTAAAGTTAAATAGAGATTAGTTGAGCATGAAATTAATCATACTTAATTGGATTATGAGAGTGGATTTCAATGAAAGATAATATGTGAAGAAGGGAGATGACTAAAAGAGCAATTGCACCAAAGTATAAAAAGAGGAAAGAAATGGTAGAATGCTTGACGCAAGAATATGCTAATTGCCTTTTTAAATTCAAGTGTGTTCTAATTCCAAAATTACAAGCATTTATGTACACCCCTCAAAGAGCCAATTTTACATGATTTATGCCTAAAATTATGCTTAACAACCAACCGCTAAATCAGAATTTTCTAAATATAGAATTTGTCTAAGTCAAAAAGTCTAATATTTTTATCAGCCCAAAAATAATTCAAAAAATTTCAATTTAGCCCCCAACTTACTTTTTGTTCCAATTTATCCCGATTTTTGCTTGTTTTTGAACTTCAACACTCCAATTGCATCCTTAATAAAATTTAAGCAAGAAAACACAAGCTTAGTAGTATTCTATTAAAAAATTGACCAAAATTAGGTACATTAAACAGACAAAATTAGCTTGCTATTAGTACCTTACTTGACACTCCATTTATTAGCAATTAGGCCATTTGGTCATGCCAAGACCATTAAGGATAACTACCATTTTAAAACATATTTTAAAATTTTAAACCATTAAGGATAACTACCATTTTAAAACATATTTTAAAATTTTAAGACTAACTTAGCAAAAAGAAAGACCTATACCTTAATTCGCAATCCAGAGCACTAACCCAAAAATCCGCAACTCCAAAATATAGATCTAGACTATTAATTTGCCATAATTTGATATGTCAAATTAGCCTTCCCCGTACACCTAATAAGCTTTTTTCCAAGCAAATTAGTATATTTTTCGTAGTTTTAGGATTTCAACTTAATAAGTGGAAATATCTCATTTTACTAGTTTTTGAGACCCAATATTGGCCAATTGTGCCATTGGAGGCCCTAACATTCTTTTGAGTGTTATAGGTGCTTATCGAAGTCCCAAAACTATGCAAAACTATTACCAGAGGAAGGGGTATTGTGACATCGAAGCACGAGAGTCATGATACCCACTCAAAGATCTTGATGAAGACCACCTACAGTGGTATCATGATATCCACTTGCCTTGGAGGGCCTTATTTGAAGACTGTCGGCGATGTTGTGACATCCACACTTGGGTATCACAATACCCTTTCCTGAGGGGACAAAAAATTACGCAAAGGGTAGTCTTTGTCCAATTGAAGCACCAATAATTGAAGGCTCGTTCAAGGGCATTTTGAGCACAAGAATTGGGTCAGAATAGCTGCTATATCAGCCAAAATTTGGCTGAAAGAGAATAGAGCCCCAGTAAAGCCACATTAGGGTAGTTTTAACTTAGGTTTCTCTTTAGTTTTCTTTGTAGTTTTCTTTTTTTTCCTAAGGTTTTTAGCTTTATCTTCTTCCTAAGTTTAGATTTAGTTTTTCCTTTACTTTCTTGTTGTTCGTCTTGTTCTTGTAGTAGTTAAGTTAGGTAACACTGTTGGTAGGGTTTATTTATATCTTCTTCCTAAGTTTAGATTTAGTTTTTCCTTTACTTTCTTGATATTGCTTAAAATATTTCTGAATTAACTCAATTAAAACTAGATTGAATATCACTTTTTCACTGTTAGGTTATAATTAAATTTTGAGAAATAAATATGTAAGTTAGAAATTAACTGAGTTTTAAAAAGATAATCACCGTTACAAGAAAAATGTTAAATTTAATCAAATTAGGTAACTCATGAGTTTTTTTTTCTTTCTAAAAATAGGCTAATTTTTCTTCTGAAATAAACAAATGTTTTAAAATGACTATTTTACAGACTACGATAGCTTACTGGACCATTTTGGTGGCTAATGTAAACTTTCGATTTCAGGCCTAGCGTCTAGGTTGGGTTGGGAGGTTACAGAAAATGTCCTACCCCCAAAGCTTACCCTATCCCTGCCCCATTTAACAAAATCATATCATAATTAAGATTCATAGGTTGCTTTAGATATAACTTTTTTTAATATATAAATTTCTATTTAGTACGTATTTATGTATAAAAAAAAGTAAATATGAAAACTTAGTTCATGATAAAGTTAATTGTTTGGTTTAATATTGTAGACTTAATTTAAGAAGCAAATTTTTTGTCAAGATTTAACTCACTAACTAAATTGGAGTGTTGTTAAAATCGGATCAGATTGATTGAATCGAAAATTAGTTGATATATCAGTTCGAACAAAGGGATTGAACTAGCTTCTGAGCAAATTACTCGAGCTTGATAAAGAATTGGAAATTGGGACAAATTGTCAATGATTGAATTGATCAGTGGTAGATCTTGAGACTAAGTTTTGGGGAACCTAATTAAAATTTTCAAAATCTCTAAGAGTTTAATGAGAATTCTTTTAAAAAAAATTTGGGGGGACTAATTTAAATTTTTTGTCAGATTAATGAGAATTTCAAAAAACTTTAAGAGAATTTAATTAAAATTTAAAAAAAAAAGGTATAATGAGAAGTTTTAAAAATTTTGGGGGGACTAATTAAAATTTTCTAAAAGTTTTGAGGGAGAAATGTAATATTATCAATATTTTAGGCCTTAATTATTTTTTAAAAAATTTTACTGGAAAAATGAAATTTTTTCAAAATTTTGGGGGCCAAGGTTTCCCTGTCCATCATTATGATCCGCATCTGGAACCAATTAAACTAGTTTAATTTTTAATTAATTATTTATTTATGATTGAATTGACTTTGGGACCTCTTTGCTTGGATTGGCATATTGACGAATTCTTGATCCAATCCGACTAGTTAATATGATCAAGTTACAAAAACATTATAATTTATTGAGTTGAATTTTCTAAAAAAAACTACCTCTTAAAGTAAATCTACAGTATTAAACCAAATAATTAGCTAGTTTGTTCAAGTTCCAAAAACATTATAATTTATTGAGTTGAATTTTAACAGAAAAAAATTGACTCTTAAATTAAATCTACAATATTAATTTTATCAAGATTAAGTTTTTATATTTATTTTTGAATTAGTATTTACTACACAATCCACAAGTAATCTTCAAAAATAGACATATATAATATTTATTTATTTTTAATATTTTATTATTCCCTTAATCTGAATTTGTTTATTTTTATTATATATAAATATATGATGAATGTAAGATTTATATATTAGAAAAAAGTTAAATCTAAATCAAATTGCAACTTATGGATCTCTTTTTCCCTTCTAAATTCATTTTTTAAAATTTAATATGTTCTTCTCAAAAACAAATAAAACTCAACCTATTAGACTAGTTTAATCCTCCTCGATATTCAATTTTCTATTCTATATGTGAGGAATTGTTATATAAGTTGCAACTAAGAAAATACGTGGTATGATTTTGTTAAGTGGGCGGTTCCTATTAGAGATGCAACATTTTTTGGATAAACACCATGAGTTTTTAATCCCATCTTTACCTTATCAAACTATAAATTTTCAAATATTTTCATTATATCTTAAATTATCAATAATATCTCAATTAGGTCATTTTATTATTAAAGCTTTTAATTTAACTGTTGTTGCATTAAGTAAAAATTAAAAATAAAGAGAGCAAACAATAGAGCTTTTGTAAAATCTTCGAAAACCTTAAAAATTAAGATTTTTAAAACATTCATTTTTACAATATTTATTTTTTAAAAATTTTTATTTTAAATTACGTCACATAAGGTTTGACATGTCATTTAACAATTGAATTAATGATTTTAGTAACGTAAGAACTCAAAATGATATAACTACAATAGTTTGGGGATGTACTTAAAAGTTTTTGAAATTTAGAACCAATTTAAAATGAAGGTCATAATTTAGGGGTGTTCAATGGAATTAACTCTTTTCTTATTAGCTACTATCTTTTGTAGCGTTTTGGAGTGTTGCTAATTAAGGGTGAACAAAACTCGATTAAAAAAAATTCAAATATCAAGTTAATTGAATCAAGTTGTTTGAGTTATTCGAGTTTCGAGTTTGGGTCAAGTTGAATTTTACAATTCGACTAATTCAAATAATATGTTAGTGTAAATACCTCTTTGGTGCTTGAAAATGAGCAAATTGGTTTCTCTCTCAACAAAAATTACAAAAAAAAAATTCAAAATAATTTTAAAAAATTCAAAATATTCATAAAAAATCTAAAATTTATATTTTTAAAAAATATAAAAAAATCTAAAGAATATATATAAAGAAAGTTATATTTTAAAATTTTTCTAAAACAATAAATCTAGAGACCTAAATAAGTTAATTAATGTTTCAAGTTTATCATACTAAAATAAATTATTTATTATTATTTCGCTTTGAAAAGATTTTCAAATATATATGATTTCAAATGTATGTGCTCTAACGTGATATTAGTTATAATGTAACAAGATTTTAATTTGACATGTTTAATTTTTTAATTTAACTCGAACAAATTTCACTTGATTCGATTTGAATTTCATTTCACTCTTTCACTCGACTCGATTCAAAAAAAATTTCAAATCAAGTTAGGATGATAAAATAAGACTCATCAACTTAATTAACTCGAAATTTTTTTACTAGATTCGATCTAACGCGTACCCCTACTACTAATTTCTAAAATAAACTCTATTGCATATACTTCTAAAAACATAAGCAATTTTTTAATATCATTATGCTTCTTTTATAATTACCATTTATCTCATTCACTTTTAATAACTTTACAAAATAAAAGTTGAAACAAAATAATTACAAATACTACAATTTTGGTGTATTAGAAAAAGAAATTAATATTTTAAACTTTAATTTCCTTCCAAATGTAACAATGAGATCCAGTATTAAAATGACTCTAAACAAAATGTTAACTATAACATAAATAAAATCAATAAATATATTAAAATTTCAGTAA
Source organism: Gossypium hirsutum (assembly GCF_007990345.1). Classification (NCBI taxonomy): domain Eukaryota; kingdom Viridiplantae; phylum Streptophyta; class Magnoliopsida; order Malvales; family Malvaceae; genus Gossypium; species Gossypium hirsutum. The sequence goes on from NC_053441.1 coordinate 27,454,821, forward strand.
AATTGGCAAATAATCTCTTAATTTAATAGTAAAATATTTGTGTTGTTAAATTCACTCCAAAAATCTTTTACCTCTTCACTCACACTTATCAAACAATAAAATTAACATTTATACTTTAATTCCAACTCGAATAATTTAAATTCACACCTAAGGTGAAATTTGTTAATTCTTTTCATTTTTATGATTTGAGGACGTTGGTTTGAATCCGGAGATTAATCACCTTTTCTTTAATGAAATTATTGAGAATAATTTTAAACGATAAATTTGGATTCAGATGAGATATCGAAGATTAAAAAGAATATACTTAAAATCAAATTTTATATTTTTAGACCTGAAATTTTAATGAGGGAAAAGAACAGTTGAAATAGAATTCCATGGTGAAACATGATAAGAGAAAAAATCCAATTACTTGGGCAATTATTGTTTTGAAAAGCAAAGCTTAAAGCTTGATTTGTAATTAATTGACAAATGAGAAAGACAGTTAGACATGAAGCAAGTGGCAAGATTCCTTTTTAATTGCCATTTCCTTTTATCGTAGAAATGGACAACGAATGGAAACCCCAGTCCAACAAAGTAGTGCGAAAAGATATATAAAACCTAATCCTTTGATATCAAGACATGTGGTTCACATTGAGCAGCATACACCAAGCCTGCCCTACTTCCCCTTCTTTCCTTCACAGCTCTCCTACTTTCTTTGAGAGAATAATTCTTTCATAATCTTCTTCTTCTTCTTCTTCTTCTCTTTCCTCTCTCTTCCCATTTCACTAAATGATACATCCTAAATACCTTTTTTACCCTCTCAAGGGTCTTTGCTTTTCAATATAAAAATATAAATTTAATTGTTACATTAAGTTATTTTTTTAATTTAAAATATCATGTTAGACAGGATCGATTGAGTGAGGTAGCCCACCCAGCCTACGGCCTACTACGGTTTTTATAATGAATATGCACCATAATAAGCTGTATAAATTATGTTAGAAGTAGGGTAGAAAAGAAATGTTAGATGAAAGATACAGTTGATTGGGTGTCGGGTGAAGTAGAAAGGAGTTTATTTTATTTTAAGCATAATACTGAAAAGCTTATACGCCTATCAGATAGGAGAAATGAGAGAAGAAAGAGGATGTAGCTAGATTGCCAAAAATAGATTAATAAAGGAGAAAAGAAATTTTTTGCACCAAAAAGTAAGGTTGGCATGAAAATATTCTTTATTTTGTTATAATCGTTTTCTTCTCCATATTTTCACACTTCTAATAGTTGGGAAATGGAAATGATGGGATGTGCTAGTTTAATGGGCAATCTTTGACACCCAACTGCACATCAATTACAACAGTTCAGCATCCTACTAGAGGATCAAAGCTAATAGCTAGCAATCAACAATCCAAAAATAGTAACAAAACACGTGCATTTACAAAAAGGTAAAATTTAAAAAAAAAAGTTGAGAATTGTATCATTGGGAATCTGTAGCTGGATTTTCATCTCCACTGTCACTGCCTTGAGTTTGATTTTCATGATGATGCTGCTGTTCCAAATTCATTTTTAAACCCACTCTATTATTGTTGCTGTAAACATTCATTCCACTGCCAAGTAACCCCATGTTAGTCTCCGTCACTCCTAAACCAAGCTGTTGACCCCCGGCCTGCTGTTGTTGCAATATCATTGAGCCCAGCTGAACCGGATTCCCTCTAGCCCCACCTGAATAATGAGCCGGGAATGTCCACATCTGGGCTTCTGGCACTGTGGCTGAAGATGCTGTGGCGCCACCGCCTACCGGCAGCATCCAAAAGGCATTACCTCCATTGGTGGTGGCCGGTGCAACGGCCCACATAGCTGGAGCTGGCATGACGTTGGCTGTTTGAAAAAAACCGGGTTCTTGTTCTGGCATTCCGGTTCTCTCCGGTTTAGGAGAATTCGCGTCTATGGCACCCGTTTCAGCATTGTGCTGAGATGTTTCTTTGAAAAGGTCATCTCTGAATGGCTTTGTAGCGTAGTTGTCGTTAGGGTTACTGCCACTTCTCATGTGAGTTTCGGGGTGAAGGAGCTGAGGGTAAAGTTGATGATGAAACCCTAGCATGGCGGTACTGTTGCCGATCCTTCTGGCCTCATCTCCATTACTGTTGTAAAAACCTAAAGCGCTGTGGAAGGAGAGAGGTGCGGATTTTGATGAAGGAGCTGAAATGGTTGATCCACTGCTGCGAAGTGAAACGTTGAGAGTGGAGAAATTGGCTGGAATAGTGCCGGTTCCCGTTGCAGCTATGATGGCAGGTTCCGCTTGTTGAAGCAGCCACTCGATGGTCTCACCATCTGATTTATGACCCAATTCTCGGGTGAGTTGGAAGACCCTGGCGGCGCAAACGGCGGGCATTCGGATGCGACGGCCGCGGCCATCGACCTTGGTGTGACGGTCTTTGGTGGGTCTTTTGGCAGCAGGAGGCTTAGCGAGGGAAGAAGTGGAAGTAGGGGAGGAAGAGGGAACCCCAATTTGGTTGGAAATGGAGCCCATGAATGAGACATGATGACCTGGGGCCTGAGGCTGTGCCTGAGTCTGAGCCTGAGCCTGATGGGAGGAGGTCCCATGTGCGGCACCAGCAGCAGCTTGTGGTTGACCATCACGGGAGACTAGTTGCAGTGAAGCTTCTTGTTTTTGGCCATGGTGATGATGATGATGCTCACTGCTATTGCTGCTTTTATTGCTCTGTGACTCCATTATCTGCATATGGGGTTTCCAAGGATTTCTTTGTCTGCCAAATTAAACCATCTCAAAAAAAGAAGGCCCTATATTATTTATTTTACTTTATTTATTTGTCATTTATATAAATATTTATTTTATGTGTAAAGGGCGGGTTATGAGTTGTGATCCTAACAACACCACCGATGTTAGTGCGTGAGGATCTTCTTTTCTTCCTTGTGATTGACTGCTGCTACGCTATGCTATCCACTGAGAGGAGTAGGTGAGAGAAGCAGCAACTAGAGCCAATCCAAATTAAAGCTTAAAAAAGAAACAGTAAACAGTAAATTTTTTTGCACTACCCCACTCGTGGGGGCCCCTGCCTTCAATCATAATATCACATCTGGTAAAACCCCTTTTATCTTTCTACTGCTAAATATTATTATTTTTATATTTATTGTTCCGACAAACTTTAAAACTTGGATAATTCATTACCCCCCAATCACCACACTTATTTTATTTCAATTTAACCTATGCCTTCTGTGGATGAAATTTATTTCAATAAATTTGAGTTGCTGTCAAATGTCTTTCCTTTTACAAAAATAATTGCCCTATTTAATTTTCATTTTTTAAGAATAATTTTATTAGTTTAATGATAAAATCAAAATTTTAAAAATTTTGAGATCCTAATTTATTCAAATTTTATTTCTGATTATGGTGGTTAAAAAAATTTAAAACAATCATTTAGATTTGAACTGCCCAACCCCAATGAAACAAGAAAAAGTAAAGATTGGAATCCATGCTCACCTTGACTAGGAACGACGACTTTGAGGTGTGAAATGTTGAAAATGTAAACAGAGAAAGACACAAGACTAACAGCACGTTTGGTTCGCTGTAATAGAATAAAGGCGTAATGGAATAGATGCGTAATGGAATAGAGGCGTAATAGGTAATTCTTTTGTTTGGTTGAATGTAATGGAATAGAGGCGTAATGGTATTCTTGTGTTTGGTTGAATGGAATAGAGGTGTAATAACATAAGGAAAAAAGCTAAAATGACTAGAATACCCTTAGCAGAATTTTTTTAAGTTAGATGATTATTGTTATTGTTATTAAATTTTAATAAGATTATTAATATAAATAATAAATAATTTAATCATTTTTTAACATAATTGTTATAAAATATAATTTAATAAAATATATAATTTAATAAAATTTTTAATAAATATTCTTATATGAATTTACTAATAAAATCATAATATATGATACTAAAATATAATTTAAAATAATTATTATTAATTATAATTTAATAAAATATATAATTTAATAAAATTGTTAATAAATATTCTTATATGAATTTACTAATAAAATCATAATATATAATACTAAAATATAATTTAACATAATTGTTATAAAATATAATTTAATAAAATATATAATTTAATAAAATTGTTAATAAATATTCTTATATGAATTTACTAATAAAATCATAATATATAATACTAAAATATAATTTAAAATAATTATTATTAAATATAATTTAATAAAATATATAATTTACTAAAATCATAATATATAATACTATAAAATATAATTTAAATAATTATTATTAAATATAATTTATAATCTACTTTATTATTATTAAACTGCAATACATATTTAATGTGCTAAAATATCATTTGTGGAACAAATAATTTAAATATTCTACAATAAAAAATTATTAGCAGTAATAAATAACTTTAGAATTATATTTTGCATAAACATAATAACAATGAATATTAACAAAAGGTTAAATGAGATTCATGAAATTCTATGTCACAATCTATATGTTATACAGTTTTGCCACATCAAAAAGTTAGAACATTGTATATGACATACCATCCCAAATATTACAAACAGAAAAAGTTACGAAAATGTCATCAACAAAACCATAAATTTTAATGGTCAGCAAGAAATCTTCTAACCCATTCCAACCGTACATCAGAAGGTAAACTAAAGAAAACTACCATTTGAGTTGGATGATCCGGAATTTTACTCAATGCTTGAAACTGTTCATCCATAGTTAAACCTTCTATTTCACATAAGGTTGGATATAAATTTTCCGCTTTCTGTTGGATGCCCTGGTGAACTACCACATCGGAGGCAATACTCCTACTGATTTGTTCGCCAATTGCCTGCATGTTTTCAGCCAATAAAGTGGCAGCATCATTAACTAAAGAAGAAAAATGACCAGTTGTATCAGAATTCTTTTTTTTCCTCTTTGAAGATGAGGAACCCCCTTGGTTTTTGTCTGTTTGCGGCTCCGTGGCAGAAACATCCATGTCATCGAAAGAGACATTAGCATCGCAATCATAGTATTCGTTTCTGTCTTCATTAATATCTGCAGAAGGTACATCCTCAGCATTTATTTCTTCAAGAACGTCAGCGGCTGTTTGAGCGTCTTTCCCAGTCGCTCGATCTTTTGCGTATATGGCAGTAAGTTGGTCGTAGTAAGGGAAACTACGATGTTTGAACTGACCGGCTTCTTTATGACTCTACAAAAACGAGGAAATCATATTAGTTATAAGTTTGGTAAGAATAGGATAATAAAGAGTTGAACTCATTCTTACCTTTAAATAAGAGTCCCAGACCGCATCTTCAGCAACAATGACCTGCCTATGGTCGTCCCAACCAAAACCGCTATTGTTTTGGCCATTAAGCATGTCATACACTATTGACCAATCTCTTTTCAGTAACCTAATCCTTGACTCGATATTAGGTCTTGCCTTCAACATCGCATTAGGTAAAGCCTTTTCTAACATTTTTTCTAACTCGTTTAAGTAACCGGCTTTGAACCCCGTATCAGCGTTAAATGTCCCAATATTGTGCAAGTCCACCATGCAGGAAACCAGTGCTGCATCTTCTTCTGGAACCTATTTCCTTTTGGTTCCTCGAGATGATTGTGAAGGAACAATTGATTCTGGAACACCTGACATAATTATCTTAAGAAAAAAAACAAATTAAAATTAACTTTAATATCATGAATCATAATGTGAACACTTTATAAAATTAAAATTGAGTTCAATATCATGAATAAAAAACTCATAAAGAATAAAATTATAACACATGATGAATGAAAAGAAATCAAATTATAATTCAACAAGTTTAGTACAATACAATAAACACAAAAACACCACCAAAGTTTCACAAACTATATACATAAAATAACATAAAAGGGAAAACATGTTGAAAGAATGTTAGGACAGACAATTTTTACCTTGATTGAATTGGAAAGCTTTTCTTGAGGGTTTATTTAGAGATACTTGGGATTGATCTCTCTACTCACTGCATTTATTTAAAAGGGTCACATTTCTCCAATCATAATTTCAATAACAGTACAGTAAACTTAAATAATTTAATTACCAAGGAACTTACAGTGATTGCGTGAAAAGAAGATGCTCAACTGTGAGTGGAGGAAGCAGTCAAACAATCCAAAAAAGAAGAGGAAGCAATAACACACTATAAAAAAAAACTGAACAATACAAATTTAGAATCATTACAAAGAACAAAATAGAAATTAAAACTATCTTTGCAACAAGAAATTCATTTCTTTATCAATCATCTAAAATTAATACTATTTGATAATCGATACCACATATAATTATACTTGTAATAAATAAGAAGGTAGAAACATTGTGATATGGATCATAACAAAAAAACATATTAATTATGAATAAATTTACCAATATTTATTAAGAATAAAGTTTATTATTCATAAATTATCAACTTCACTGGCAATTACATTTTACTGTACTTAAACTAACATATTAATATAATCTACCGATAGATTTCAGGATTTTAGAGATATGATTTAATGAATTGGTGAAATATTGTATTCCCAGTACAAGTCTATGAAGCCTACATAACATTTAACTTCCAACAAAGAGTTTTCTTGGCAATACCATACTGCCACTCATTTCAGTTTTAAATCTAGGATACCTTCAATAACAATATTTTTAGATTATTTTGATGTATTTCAATCATTATCGATTTATATAAATTTTAATATTTTAATTTCATTTTGATGTATTTTGATGTATTTCAATCATTATCGATTATTTTGATGTATTTCAATCATTATCGATTTATATAGTCCAACTTAAACTAGTTACTAATGATTTAAAACCGAAATTTAAAAAATGCAGAGACGAAACAAAATTCATGCTTCCAACCGAAAACTGGATTTTAAAGGAATAATTCATGCTTTTATTCACACCAGTACCTTAAACTGGATTTCCTGTACTATTAACATGTTTTACTGTTTCCCGAGAAATGCATTTTTCATTTCAATAAGTTTTATTTCCATGATTTTATTTTATCTCAGTCCAACCATGCATTTGTACAGACACACACACACACACACACATATCCGTATTAATAAAAAAATTGACATATATCCGTATTCAAAATTTTCAATACCAATAAAAATCAACTTATTACATCACCACTTGCAAAATATAACTATAAAAACATTACTATGGAGTAAGCCATAAAAAAACAGTCCAATTTACTTGAATTGCAACTATAAAATACCTCTTGAATTGCAACTAGAGCTTCAGCTTGCCAACGATTTATGTCTGGAGCAAATCAGTAGCTAACAGTCCAATACCTACAAAAGTTCACATTGAACATCAATTAACTGGAACATCAATACTCTCAAGAATCCCATAAGCAAAAAATTTCAGTCTTTGCAGGGATTGTTTTTTAAACCAGAAAAAAAAATTTAGAATCACATCAGGTAAGTGCTTTGTAAGTCATTTAACCAAAATCCTAGTGATACACTCACAAAAAAGTAGAGCAGTATGATAGGATGAACACAGATGCAGCATTTAACCAAACTCCACATGCTGATAGGATGAACACAGATGATTACATAGACAACATCATTCTTGTAGCAGACACAGAACCATCTTAATTACAACATGTCATATAAAACAGCGCAGTTACCAAAAGGCAACCTAGGCACTTGAGGCAGACATACTTCAGGAAGCATTTCCATGTTAATGGTATGCAGCTAATGCTTGTTTACCAATCTAGTAGTCCATTTTACACACTAAAACCATGTCGGATATATGCTTATATCAAAGCACTCACACAATTTAACATAGAAGAAGGTTACTTGACATAAATAGAATGTCCTAAAAACCCTCTGATTGATGCAAACTTACCTCTTTTCAACTTTCAGGGTATTCCAAGCCAAGACAAGCTAAAATAAGTTATCATACAATTTCGATTCATATCAATGTTATAAATAAATACCCTATCCTTAAGAATGAGAAAGCATCTTAAATCAAAAAATAATGATTCTAAAACTGCTATTGACAATTTATATATAAAAGAGCCAAAATCACCTACAAGTTGAATCACTAGTAGATATAAGGAAGAAAATGAAAGTACATAGAAAAGAAAGCACTAACATAAATCCCAGAAAGAAACAGAAATTGAAACGAAAAGAAAAGGTCAACAATTCGGAAACAAACCAGCAATGAACTGAAACAAAACTTAACCAATTAAAGGGTATGATTTTACAATTAAAAGCATCTTACACAGCATTGGGAAGAAGAAGACGAAGAGCTCTCTTTGTCTCTTTTCTATACGCTTTTAACTGTATTTTCCCTGACTCTCGGATTTTCTGATTTGTCTGCTGAAATTGAAAAAAATGATCAAGAATCAAGCCATTACAACTTCTAATTCTTTATCAAATGAATTAAAGTTTTATTTCATGAAAATAAGGATTCATGAATCAATTCAACTAGTTTAAGCCCTAGTTTTCAGAAACCTTAGATGCCAATTTTTAACGATTATAAGCAGAGATTCAACTAATTTGATGAATCAAGTCTTACTAAAACCTCATTTTAAAGGTGAATGCATGATTCAATTTCAAGAAATGTTGAATCTCTCATCATAGACGTAAAAGGGAAAACACGTGACAAAAAAATGTTAGGGCAGATAATGTTTACCTTGCTTGAATTGGAAAGGTTTTCTTGAGGGTTTCTTTGGAGATACTTGTTGGGATTTGAAGAACAGAAGTCTGTTTTTGGACTTCCCTACTCACTGCATTTGAAGAACAAAAGGGTGCGTTTGGTTCGACAAAACAATCAAATGAAAGTGAAACGGGAGCAGTGGAGGTCATTTACTTGGCAGATTCTGTTTGATGTTGGGAGGGAGAGTTCTGGAGGTGGATTTCGGCTTGGGAAGATGAGGGTAAAACAGGGCATAGGAATTGGGAGAATGCTAAACGGGAGCTAAACTGAACAAAGGGCAGGGAATAGAAATCGGTGAATAAGGAGGAATACGTACGTAACCGATTCGGCGCGTAATGGGCATTACAGCGAACCAAACGCTGGAATATGTGGGGCTCACCGATTCGGTGCGTAATGGTAAACCCATTACATCGAACCAAACAAGCTGTAATTATCTTTTAAAGCAGGATTTGTTTTTTTTCCCCTTACAGCTCACTGATTGAGTTATTGCTGATAATGACAACGATGATGACGCTGCCCAACAACCCTGATATAGTTTTGGTATATATATACATATATGGGTGAGTATTTCATATATTGCAGTGTATTCTTTTCTTTTCTTTTTTAGCAATTTTAAAAATTGATGTCTTTTTTTAATATTTTATTATATTTTTATAGGATATTTATCAACTCCTCACTCTATTTATAGAGTCTACAAATTTTACTTACCGTATACCAAACAATTTTCTTAAAGTAATCACAATATATAAAATTACATACAACACTTGTTAGTGGATTTATCATTATTTCTTTAATCAAGTAATTTCGAGATTTTTTTAAAATTATCGTTACGCTTAATAGTATCGAGGTCTTTAAAGTACATTATGTATTAAAGTATTCATCGTCTTATAGGAATCAGAGTAATGACTTTAAGATTTCTTTTAATTAAAATTAATCTTTTCACTGTAGGTGCTCTTTAAAGAGATAAATGGTTCACTACAAAATGTGCTCTATTCTTATGAGTGAAGATTGAACCTTCAACCACATGATTAAGAGATGAGGTGAGCAACCACCATGCCAACCATGTGATTAATATATCTATAATTGATTTTTATTGATAAAGAGTTAAACCCTAACAAATACAAAATGAGCTCAACATTTGTAACCTTCCCAACCCGGCCTAGACGTTAGACTCGAATTCAGAAGAATACATTAGCCACCGAAGTGACTCGATGAGCTATTGCAGTTTTGAAAACAATCTTTTTAAAAATCTTTGTTTAATTTTGTAGGAATCTTAATTACATATCAATTAATTCTTCAAAACCTTAATTAAGATATAGCAGCAGAAAAATGATAAGTGGATGCTTTTAAATAAAAACTGGGGTTTCATGCATAGCTTATAAATAATCATCTCTTATTATCCTAAAATAAAATTAAGTGTCATGCAAAATAAAATCCATAATCTCAAATCCCATGACATGGTTCAAAATAAGATAATATGGTTTAATAATTGGAATAATAACTCTAAAATATTTTAGTAAAATCAAAGTTGAGACCCTCCAGATGTCGCGTCTACATCCTAACCTAGCGGGTTATCTGTCAGGATGAAAATTAAAGGGGAAGTGAGCTATGAAGCTCAACGTGAGTTCCATCACAAATAAATCCGTGCCAAATAGTAATCCAAGCATAAATAATAATAGTTTTCAATACATTAGTATTCATATAGCATAGCAGAAATTGGCAATCCATTCAAGCATGTTAATGCGTGATGATGCAGTACATTTAGCAATTTCAGTTTAACAGTATAATTAAATCCTACCCCACCGCTACACTCCATAGTAAGAATTCCCTATAATTCTTATATCTCGAACACTCCAGTTTGTGGATAAACCACCAGTGTTACAAGTTATAGCAATTTCAGTTTAACAGTATAATTGAATCCTACCCTACCGCTACACTCCATAGTAAGAATTCCCTATAATTCTTATATCCCAAACACTCCAGTTTGTGGATAAACCACCAGCGTTACAAGTTAGTAAGCTGTCAGTAATTGTGAGCATACAACGGGTCAGAAAAATGCTAAAAGAGGTTAAATTGTCTAAGTGAGACACACTTCACGTTAGCTAGTTTTACATTTTTCTCTTCATCTTTTAGGGTTTAGTTCTTCTTCTCTATAGCTTAGGGTTTATCTTCTTGTTCATTTTCTAGTTTTTCTTATTTCCTTAGCTGGTAGTTAAACTAGTTATTATTGTAGCTAGGATTTATTTACTTGTTAAGCTCTTCAAACTTTCTTGTATTTGCAATTTAATCCATTAGTTTAATACCACTCAGGTTTGTTATATTTCATTTGTTAAAAAATATTATCTTGGGTGTTTTTATTTATCTTCTTTGCTGCCATTATTGTGTTCCTCAAGCTTTTGCAAGAAAGCTTGAGTTTTTATCAACTTTCTTTTAGGTTAAGTTAATGGCGTTTCTCTTTAATTTCTTATTGTTAATGGGTTCAAATATGAGCATGAGTAGATAAAACCTAAGTGGTTGGTTGATGAAAGTGATGGCTAATTGATTTTTGAGTTCAGGGACTAAATCATAAAAATTGGACTAAATCAAATAGACTTAAAAATATACAATTGATGACCCTAAAGGAAAATTAAAATAAGTGAGACTGAGAGGAGATCTTATCGAACATCTGTAACAACCCAATTTTTAGTAGTGTAGGAAACAGTGATTTGGGATCACTAAATCTGACAAGTAAGCTTAAAAATTTAATAAATTAATAATTATGGGTCAAGTGTGAATTTAGAAGAATTTTTGAATTAGTGAATTTTGTGATTTAAAAAGAATTTATTAGGTAAATTAGGTCTAAAACGAGATATCGAGACCTCAAATTCATAAGCCGAGCCATAAATATTTTTATAAATATTTATGAAGTGTCATTGAGTTAGTATTAAAGTTTTGTTAGAAAATTTTAACGTTGGGATAGTCAATTAATTAAAAAGGACTAAATTGAAAATAGTGCAAAATTTGTTAAATTATGATTAAATAGCTTAAGTGATTAATAATGAGGGATTTAAAAGGCAATTAGGCCCAAGTTATATGGTCTGGACAGTTTGGGCAAGAAAATCAACAAGAAAATAAGGAGAAACAAGGGCAAAATTGGAAATTTTGCAAATTAAACATATAAAACAAAGACAAAATTGAAAATCTAGAGATTTCATCATTTTTATTCAGCCAAAAAGCCATAGGAGAGAGTTTTCAAGCTGGTTTTTCATATTTTTCATCATGTAAGTTCAGTTTTTACTTTTTCTTCGTAATTTTCATGTTTTGTGACTTTTACAATTAAGTCCAACTATTGAATTCATTTGTTTTTGATTATATCAATGATTTTCAAAGTTACCATGAGTGAGTACTGGAATTTTATGATGAATTATCATATATTTGAAGCTTTAATTTCATTATATTATGATTTTATTAAGTGATTTTAGTAGAAAATGATTTTTAGGACCTAATTGTGAAAAAGCCAGGAATTGGGGTTTTGTATTGAATTTCTGAATATCAAAGGCTGTATAATAGCCTAAAATGATTAGATAAAGTGTTATTTGAGGAAAAATTAGTCCAATTAAAGTGTTAATTGAGTAGGGACTAAATTGTAAAAATTGAAAATTTTGGGGCAAAAGTGTAATTTCAAATATTAAAGGGCATAAATTGTGAAGTGAATTAGTATTGAATTAGATGCTAATGAATGGAAAAATTTATATTATAGATCGGGAATCCGAAGATAAACGCGAAAAAGAGAAAATATCAAAACAGTCTCTAAATTTTTACAAATTCTACTACTTGGCCCAGGTAAGTTCATATGACTAAACTTAATGAATTGTTATGAAAATTTCATGAATGCTATGGTATGTTATTGTATATGAATGTTATTAAACTGAGATAATTGTGAAAATATGAATGTTTGAATAAAAGTTCTAATTTAGTGGAACATTGGATTGAGTACTTTCGTTCAGTGACTCATACGCATTGACGAAAAAGACCATGGTTGGACCATGGCAATATGTGATATGTGGTTTCCGTATAAGACCATAGCTAGGCTATGGCATCGGTGTGATATGTGCTTCCGTGTAAGACCATGGTTGGGCTATGGCTTTGGTGTGTGATATGCGATTATGTGCAAGACCATAGTTATACTATGGCATTGTGAAAACGAAGTACTCAATTCCGTAACCATTCCCTAAATTGATTAAGAAAAGTAAGCGATAACTGGACCCAAGAAATTGAAATTGATTATTATTTGATATTGAGCTTAATTAAGTAAATATTGAGGTAAGTAATTTTATTGAATTGAATGAGAAATATATGTTAGTATTGAATTATGTTCTATGTGTTATTAAAAGTAAAATATATTGATACATGAAATTTTGTGCTAAGGACTAAATTACAAAATATATAAAAATGATATGTGAAATACATGATAAGGATTATTAGTGAATTATGGATGAATAATGAATTTAGAAATATATTACATGTATTAAAGATAGTGAAGATATAAGTATACGGATTATCGGTGTAAGGATTAAATTGTAAAGTATATAGAAGCATTATGCGAAAAGTGTAAAAGTGATATATGTGCATAATATAATTTGCCCAAGTAGATGAGATTAGAACTACTAGGATATTAGTGGCATGCCATCAAGGAACCTTAGCGTGCTCTCTGATTATTAGCACATCAGTACTCTCTGATTATTAGCATGTTAGTGCTCTCCGATTAGCACATCTGTGCTCTCTGTATAGCACTTTAGTGCTCTCAGTTCATTAGTGCATAATAATGCACCTCTGTATTTGTTCCGTATATCTGGTGTTCTATAAAGTCTACTTTGGGCTAAGAATATGAAATAGTGAATTGAAAATAAAATGTGAAATATGTTACAAATATATGGAATATATGAGTTATATACTCATGAAATGACTATGGAATGGATATTGCAATTATATAATGAAATGTGAAATAAATTGTGAAAAGTTATTTATATAGCAAGCATGAGAATTGATATATTTGTGAACCAAATGAAATATGATATGGTTATTGTAATAAACTCAAGTTTGACATGTCGAGAAAATAAGTTTATCAAAGTTGAATTTATATATAATATGTGCAAGTACGCTAACCAGTGTGGTTGCTTGATGCATAGGCAAGTGTCAAGCCATTGGCAGAATGGTAATATGATTATTTATATAATGCATTGAATTGGTAAGTATTTAAGTGAAAACATGCTAGTGCTCATGAAAAAGTAGTAAGGTTTAAATTATGCAATTTTTTTATGAAATGACTTACCATGCGATCAATTTGAAAAAAGAAAAAACTTTGGTTAAATGCACTAGCTTGTGACCATGGTTGAATGATATGATTATGACTTGTGTGTTAGGCATATGGGATAAATGTGGAAAGAATAAGGGTGACTTTAAAGAATAAACTGTACTTATTGGTTAAACCATAAATTTTGAAAATTTTATGGTAAGAAGATATGTGAGTCTAGTTTCAAAGAAATTTAGCGAATCTTAATTCGGAGTTCCGTAGCTCAAAATATAGATAATTTAATGGCAATGGCTTGAGTGGACAACTTTGATATGATCATAAGTAAATAGTGGAATTATGTGTAATTATTCTGTAAACTCCGGTAACATTCTGTAACCCTGTTCCGGCAAAGGATGTGGGTTAGGGGTGTTAGAACATCAATTTTTAGTATTTTATTTTTTATAATTTTTTAATTTTAAATATTTTTGTATAATTTTATGATTTTTAAATGAAATACCAATTTTCGTTATGTGATATAACCTTGACAGGCCAAATGACGAAATTGTCACAAAAAAATCGCAATAGCTACTCTTAAATATATATATATGTAAATGGAGGCTTTTGAAGTTTTAGGTCATAATAAAAAAAATAAAAAATCATGGTAGTTGGTTCTGTATTGGATATCGTCGTATTGGTCGGTGCTCATCATTCTAGTGCTAAAGCGGGACAAGTAGTATATTTTTCGCATCGGTAAAAATTTTAGTTTATACTGGTTACACGGATTAGTTCCAGTCAATTTTGATTACAGTGGTCGAAATATGATACATGAATAATAGTAAAAATTATAAAATTTTTAACTATTTATCTAACAACCCAATTTTTAGTGGTGACGGAATAGTAGTTTTGAGACCACAAATTTTCCTCGTATCAACTCATAAATATTATTTTTAGAATATTTATAGATTCATTATAGTCGTATTAAAATTTGGTTAAGAAATATTAATGTTTAGTTAGTTAATTAAAGAAAAAGGACTAAATTGAAAAAGACGCACAATTTGCTAATTATAGCAATTAGGTGATGAAATAGTGTAATTATTAATTGAGGAAGGACTTAAGTGATAATTAAGCCCTAAATAATATAGTGGGATGACAAATTGATGGATAAGGACAAAATAATGAAATTATAATGGCAAACTTATAATTTAGTTGAAATTAAAACAAAATTAAGTAAGAAGAAATAGGTTTTCTTCTTCATTTTCTTCTTTTTTCACTGTCGAAACACCATAGAAATAGCTTGGAGAATCGGTTGAGCATGGGAGCTTCCATGTGAGTTCAATTCTTACTCATTTCTTATAATTTTTATGTTTTTGAGATCGTTGCAATTAGGTCCAACTAACTTGTACCTTCGTTTCTGATTCTGTTTAAAATTTTGGAAGTTTCCATTGATAAATATTAGATTTTTTTATGAATAACATGGATTTGGATCTTTGATTGTGTTGTGTGATGATTTTGTAAAGTGATTTTTGTTAAATATTGATTTTAGGATTAAATTGTGAAAATGTCAAAATATTAGGGTTTGATAGTGAATTTTAGGTTTATTAGGGGCTGTATGAGGGCCTAGAATATTTGGATATATTATTTATTTGAGAAAATTAGTTAATTTGATAGATTAACTAATTAATGGATTAAATTGCAAAAATTGTAAAAGTTTAGGGTAATTGCGTAAATTTGAAAAATAAAAGGGTATTAATAGTAAAATAGATTGGAAATGAAATATATGCTAATAAATGAGTAATTTTATATTTTAGATCAAGATCCCGTAGATACTCGTGAAAAAAGAAAAATAGCAGAATAGTCCCTGAACTTCTACAATTACTACAATTCAGTCCAAGTAAGTTCGTACGGTTAAAATTTAACATTTGTATAAATTTATGATTGGTATTATGCATATATTCTATTGTTGGAAATGAATAATGTTTGAATTATAATATTAAATTGGATATTCGGTTTGAATTGAATGCGAGATTTGAGTACATTCGTGATTTGGTGTATGACGGGGGTTTGGAGTGGAGATGGTATTGGAGGGAGATATCAACATTTTACCCAAGTAAACCGGGGTTCAGCATTTGTTGCGAACTCTCGTGTTTTACTTTTTGTTTGTCATGATTGGGTGGATCAACTCTTACGAGCTTTTGTTTAGCTTTTGAGCTTCTGTTGGCGTATTCGGAAGGACCAGCTCTTATGAGCTTCTGTTGACGATGTACTCTTACCCGTAAGTCGTTTTTCAAATGCAAAAATCTCGGTTGATTTATTTAATGAATTTGAAAGACATGTAATTTAATTTTGTATTGATTTGAATACGGATGTATTTATCGATTGAAGTTGTGAATGACAGGGAGTTTTCTTGGATGATTTTTATTATTTGATTTATTATAGTTAGTTCGGTAAGCTTTTTGTTTATCTCGTCGAACTTACTAAGCTTCATTAAGCTTACTTTTGTTGTTTAATGTGATTGTAGATTTTTGGAAGGTTGGACGATCGGATCGGCACTCAAGTCACACTATCCAGTTTATCTTGGTAGTTTTTGAAACGTTAAATTCGGATTATATGGCATGTATAGGCTCTTGTGCTATTTTGGTTAATGTTTGGCTTATGTAAATGTTATGAATGATATTTTGTGCAAATAACCAATTTGCAAAGGGTATGAGAATGAGGTATAGTTGTTATGCTTGTATGTGTGGCTTACATATATTTGATGTATTGTGGTTGTGGTAACTTTGTTAGTTATTTTGATTTGGTATTGCTTGAATGAGTTGATGAATTAAATTAATGTGTATTTTGAGATTAAATTGTAAATAATTGTGGTACCAATGAAGGTACATCGGTTAGGCACATATTAGGTTGGTTTTGATGTGTTTTTGACCCGATTAATGTCAATTTTGATTTTGTATTTTAGTTAGTATTTGAGTTTCTTAAGGTCCAAGCAATTTGATTATGTTTGTATTAATGTTTGATTTGAATGATTTACTATTCCGTCATCCTGTAATACTCCATAACCTTATTTTGACAATGAATACGGGTTAGGGGTGTTACAATTTACTATTGTCAGACTGAGGGGACCTCAAAATTTAGAGGAATCTCATTTTTCCTTAGAAAATTTTAAAAAATTTAATTATGCCTTCTCAAAATTTTTGAAAAATTTCAATTCTTCCTTAAATTTTTTTTAATTTTAATTAAACTCTCTTAATTTTTTTTTAAAAAATTCTCATTAAACTTATAAAATTTTTGAAAATTTTATTAGGCCCCCAAAATTTAGTCCCAAGATCTACCATTGACTATTATTATTATAAAAATTAATTAGAATGTATTGACCAATCAAAAAAACTTTTAAACTTTGAATTTTTTGGGACATACTTTCACATTTAAAATATAAAAACTAAAATATAATAATAATAATAAAATTCACTCACTCAATTATCAAAGAAAAAAAAATCCCCACTCAACCTTTAGTTTCTTTTTTCTTGTTAATTTTGGTTTTTTTGAATGATGTATTTTTATTTGTGGAGTTTATTAATGAGTATTTTATATAATTGATAAATATTTTATATTTAAAATTTATTCAAGATCATTTATTTGATATTTGTAAATATTTTCATATACAACAGTACACCGAAACAAATCGGTACCAATACTTATCAGTTCTAGTAGAAAAAATAATGCGTTCACCTGTGCAGTACTGATTATTTTAGGCAAAAGAGAAAAGATGAGAAGGTAGAAAATTAAAACAAATAAAATAAATTGAATTTATTTTGTTTTTTAATATATTAATATTATATAATTTTCTTATAAGTAATTTTCAAATATAATATATTTATTATATAAAATATAAAAATGAAAATATTTTATACTTTAAAGAATATTATTTTTAACACACTTACAAATAATATTTTGTTTAACTTTTAATTATATTTAATATAGTAAATTATAAGAAAAATTAATACAATATTTATATATTTTAGTTTTATCCAATGTTATTTATAAATTTTTGTATTAATTTATTTTATATTTTATTATTAAATATAATTAATTTACATTTATATAAAATATATTTTTTATAACTATACGGTAAAAATGTTTTTTTTTTCTAGTTACTCCTTGCGTATTCCCTATCAGTATTTTATTCAACCAAATATTGTAATTGTTGAAGGTAGTGTTTAGCTATCCATGGTTCTCTTTTATCTATGGTCCTTCCTTTTGTTTGCTTAAAGATGGAAAATTATGTTATAACAGCACCATCAGAGGAATTAGAAGTTGTTTTTAAAGTTTTCTTTCATCTTTTGGAAATTTGAAGAACATTGAGATGGTTTTAAGTCGAATGTTTTATAATACAATCATTGCCATGGATATTGGGTTGCCCTGCTGGAATGTAATAACATTGTACTTTGCATCTTTAGTTTTGCCGTAGCTAAATGTTTCATTAACAAGATTGAGAATTTTTCAGTTTTCGTTTTCCTTTTTTGACATCTACTTTTCATCCTTTATTACAGGGAAATAGAGAGTGAAGCCTCTGAAAGTGGATAAATATAAAATAATTGCGGTAGTGGACATTTCGAGTAGCAATGGCTCTTGGAGGCAGTGCTTGCAAAGAAGTCGTTGAGGCTCATTCCCCTGTTGCAGATAATGACATAGCTTCAACAACATTTGTGAGTAATACTACTAGTACTACTACAACAACGAAAAGTGCTGTTAATTTGGTTGGAAAACATGGAGCACGGGGGTGTCTTAAGGCGGAGGCCTCCAAGGGAGAATGTGCAATCGAAGAAGTCTAAGCCCTCCAATGCAAGAGTGCAAAGAAAGGAGTGAATTAAGTGTCCACATCGTGGAAGTAAAGGAACCGAGAGTGAAGGTTATGAGAGTTGCGATGGTTGAGAGAAGCCGAGGGTAGAAGACGTGGCATAGTGACCCCAAAGAAGTCACTCACGTAGAAGGCATCGATACATATAATCAATAACGAGGGTATTGCTAGAACGAGTGGGGAGAATATCACGAACTACCCATGAATAAAGCTATCCAAAGAACTAGATCAAGTCTGAAATGATGCAAGCACAAGAAAACCGAGTCAAAAGATTCCTGGATTGTCCCGAAAGACTTTAGAACTCTAGAGAAGGGACTGAATCTTTGTAGAACTAATTAGAATTAAGCTTCTTGTCATTGGAACCAAGCCTAAAGCTACACGTGGCCTGTTATACATATAATCAGTTATTTACTCAGGATTGAGATAAGTCGCACAAAAATCCAAACCCAATAGATTGAAGTCGAATGTTTTAGATAATGTCCTTGAGAAAGAGGTGTTAGATCGAATTTGTCAAAATTAACTTATAAATTTTTAGGAGAGCCAAATTGCAATTTTCTCTTGTAAGCTTGTAAATTTATCATTTTTAAAAAGTTTAAATCATAATTTTATCATTTTAGGAGGGATAAAATATAATTTTATAATATATTAATATATTAATTTATAAATTTTCTGATTTTAGAAAGGCTTAAGTGCAATTTTTCATTTTAAGAAAGGTAGGTTGGCCTGTGTGTCACGACTTTTCATCGTGCAATCCGTGCAATTTTAGGTAATTTCTTCGATTCCAATGAACCTAAATCAGCCTAATTTTTAGAATTGAGAAGACACTGAAATAAAACGAAAGCAAACTCAGAAAAAGAAGAAACTACGAACAAAGAAAACCACAAAAAGTGAGTGCACACTAAGTGTTTGATTAAATACTATCAATATATATTTCTTTTAACTTAGAAAGGATGAGGTGATTGCAAATGAAGGAAGACATCTATTTATAGTTAAACTCTTCAAATTCAACGGTACAGATTGATTTACATCAACAGCTAAAATTAGTTTTCATCTATACAATAAGAGAGTATTACGGAATTTAAATTCTATACATGTTTATCCTTTAAGATTTACAAGAATTATCATGATAAATACAATTTACTGGAGTCTTTCAATTCAACCAAGATTCAAGTGATGGGTTTTTGCTTATATTCCACGAATCGGGTCAATTTAAGTAAATCAAATGAGTCCCAATTCATTTGTTGATGTCTACGGAACTTTCTATGCGCATTGGTTACGAGTTTTGATCCGCCGCCTGTGATATTGACCCGTGAAGGAGGATGTTTTTTAATTTAAAGGGAGTCATTCGGGTAAATTTTTTGTTGGCCGACACTTATCTGCAATTTCGGAGGGCTGCTGGGATGCTCAATTTCATTTGGAGTTTAGAGATCTGCCGTGGTAAACTATGTTATAGTAACCTGGAAAATATGGAAATAAAGGTGTGTAAGGCTAATTGAGCAAAAAACCTGTAACAGCTTTGATTTTGTCCTAAGTTTTAATGACTTTTTGAGATATGTAAGGGGAAGCAGAGGACATAGCAAGGGGTTGGGATGGTGTTTACCACCGAGAGGGGAGGACTAAATGAAACAAGTGCTGCTGTTGATAATAATTCAGGTGTAGCAGCAACGGGTGGTCTACTTCAATGGGTATAATCACGGTCTTGGTTTTGGTCGAAATATTGGGCCTGCACCCGTGCTAAAAGCAGAGCTTCTGTCAGTAATGGATGGCTTGGCAAATGGATTTAGGAAGATCATTTTAGAGAGTGATAGCTTTACAGGCTGTGCAGTCGGTTATTTCTGTCAGCTTGGATAATACCTACAACATGAGGTGCTGCGATGGCGGTGGGAGATGGGAGTGAGACGAGAATAATCAACCTGCTGCCGAGTTTTCTATGAAGGTGATTGCAGCGTTGATGGTCTATGAATGGAGATGGTCCTTGCTGTCAAATGATACTGTTGGTTATGTTGTTCAATCATTTTGTTCCGCTGAGTATATTTGAGTATGCACAAGTGAATTGAAGAGTACAAGATGTCACTTCGTAGCATTTATTTGGCAAGGAGGACAAATCCAAGCCTGGGAACGGAATCTCTTTTCTCTTAAATCATTTTGGCTTTAACATTCAATATTTAGTCAATACTATTCGAAGCTCTAACCCATTCTAAAACAACAATTTTGGTTTTAAAAATTGTTTTCTGAATCTAATATTTTTGTCATCACTCCCAAATTTCGGATTTTGAACAGAATAGGATATTACTATTATGATCTTCAACACAAAAAAAAAAATGGTAATACTATTGTATAATATATGGGTCTAGAAATAAATAAGAAATTACAGAGCTAGGTGCAAACAAACCAGTGTTTTTATTTTATAATATGGAGGACAAAACCTCATAAAAATCCTCCATTCTTATGGCAATACCAATATTAAAGAAAATAAACAAAAAAATGTGGATCAAGTAATATAAATGATATATTATATCTCAACCCCCATGGCCGTAGTTATAAACTCTAAAGTCTAAGCCTAAAGCTGCAACTACTGCTGGAAATTCTGATGGCATTGTTAGCAGATAAAGCATTCACCACAAGGCGGCACCTAATCCTGAACTTCATTTTCATGAGCTTTAAGCTCCCAAGCTTAACCCTCACAGTCTGTTTAGCCCTCAGCATCAAAGGTATGTTCCCCGTCATCTGCTGCTGCTGTTGCAGTGCCGTCAGCAACACTGTACCGTTCTGGACTTGCCCTGTCATCGGCAATACCAGCACGGTCGTGTTCCGATGACCTTGGTAGAATTTGGGTAACGCCCCTTCACATAGTTGGGTTTCATTGTACCATACGGTTATATGACTACCTCCGTCATAATATATTCCGATTCTTTTATTGGGGTTTCTGGCGGTGATGTTAACATCGAAGCTAGCAGATAAGCTGGAATTCACTGAACTGAGATCGAACTGCGTAACCCGCAGGCCGTCGATAGAATACTTGGGTAGCTTTGGTCGGAAAACAAGGAATAAGATGCCGACGATAATCCCCAGAATGACGATCAGAAGCAAGAGAAGAGACAGCGTCCAACACATGCACCTGCAACAACAGCTTCTTCTTTTCTTGGGAGCTGTCGAATGCTTAACAGGAGAAGGGCCATGGGACTGGGAGTTGAGTGGATGTTGTTCGACAGGGTTGCCGGTGTCGGATTTAGAAGTGGCTAGAGGAACCAAGGGAGCACTGGGGGAGGTTTCTGGCGGCGCTTCCACGTCTGGGACGGGATGGATTTTCTGTTGGTCCGCCATTGATGATGTACTCAATTCAATTCAATTCAAGCCTCTAAGGGAAGGTAACCATATAAATTTATTTTCTAAAATAAACCTCGAGAAAAATAGAATTAATATAGAGCAGGGGAAGGAAGCTATCGATTAAGTCATACGATAGAAGCTTCCTTTATTTGACTTTTTTCCTAATGACGAAGTTTTGATCCAAATATTCACCTAATGGTCCGCATTCATATTACAATCCTTTTGTAATTAAAATATATATTATATTTAAAATTATTTATATTTCCTTTTTAATTATTAAATAAGAAAATATTGTGTTTTAGCTTATTCGAATTCATATCCTCCCATATTGACAACAATACCGAATTAAGACTCAATTTATTATTTTATTAAAATTTTTAATACAACATAAATTATCATCTCACATAAAAAATTTGTGAGTTAGAAACAGATGGGGAATTCAGAATTGTTATAAAATTGACTGTAGACCAAGTTGAACCACGTGGATGGTAAATCAGCACTAATTTTATTTTTATATTTTTGAATTTGGGAAATCAGCACATAGACTTAGGATTTGTTAAAGGTTGGGCATCAGGTTTTTCATATGATAATAATCATAATTCTAATGGTCAAAATTTTCTATTAATCCTTGTCTTTTACAAATGTTTTAAATTTAGTCCTCGTACTTTAATTTGATCAATTTTAGTCCTGTACTTTTCAAATTTTTAAAATTTTAATTTTGGCCCAAACAATAGCTGTTTGTTTAAATTCAATGACTAGTTATGCAATACACATACTGTTGTAGATTGTTAATCCATTAATTAAATTTTTTAGTGAGAAATATGTGGAAATAATAAGCCAACACAACATTAAATATATGATAATATGTTTAACGCATCAGATTTAGAAATAAAATAAAAATTAATTCAATGAATTTAACAGTTATCATATGGTGATAACTAAAATTTAAAAAGCACATGGCATAAAAATAACCAAATTAAATTGTAGAAACTAAATTCATAATTTTTACAAAGTATAAGGACTAATAGCAGAATTTAACAAATTATAATAGTCAAATTGGACAAAATAGAAGCCTGTACTTGAACTAATGACACATATCGAACTTAATGTTGAAAAAAGGAATAAAAAGTAGAGAAAATTACAAAATATTTGTTGAGGATGGCATCAACTACTTGGAAGGGGGAGCCATAACTTAAAGGAGCCGCCTTCAAAATTGAATATTTAGGACAATCTTTGATGAATAGCTTTCTTTTGGGGATTTTCTTCTATGGTTCCATTTTATGTTATTATTTATTTAACATCTTTAGCTTTTATTTAAGTGGAAAACGAAGACCATGATGTCATGACTCTTAATAAAAGCTTGCTTCCATTTT